>NW_027095223.1:0-28965 GCF_029207755.1 Chamaea fasciata | reverse complement strand
TCCCTAGTGTGCCGTGGCTGTCCCCTAGGTGTCCCTGGGGGTGACCTGGGTGTCCCTGGGGATGCCCTGGCTGTCCCCTAGGTGTCCCTGGGGGTGCCCTGGCTGTCCCCTAGGTGTCCCTGGGGGTGCCCTGGGTGTCCCTGGGGTGCTCTGGCTGTCCCCTTGGTGTCCCTGGGGGTGCCCTGGCTGTCCCTGGGGTGCCATGGCTGTCCTCTACGTGTCCCTAGGGGTGCCGTGGCTGTCCCCTCGGTGTCCCTGGGGGTGCCCTGCCTTTCCCTTTGGTGTCCTTGGGGGGTCCTGGCTGTCCCTTAGGTGTCCCTGGGGGTGCCCTGCCTGTCCCCTACGTGTCCCTGGGTGGTGCCATTCCTGTCCCCTAGGTGTCCCTGGGAGTGCCCTGCCTGTCCCCAGGGTGCCCTGGCTGTGCCCTTGGTGTCCCTGGGGGTGCCCTGGCTGTCCCTAGGGTTCCCTGCCTGTCCCCTCGGTGTCCCTGGGGGTGCCATGGCTGTCCCTAGGGTGCCCTGTCTGTCCCCTTGGGGTCTCTGGGGGTGCCCTGCCTGTCCCCTAGGTGTCCCTGGGGGTGCCCTGGGTGTCCCTGGGGGTGCCCTGGCTGTCCCCTAGGTTTCCCTGAGGGCGCCCAGGGTGTCCCTGGGGTGCCCTGGGTGACCCTGGGGGTGCCCTTGCTGTCCCCTAGGTGTCCCTGGGGGTGCCCTGGGTGTCCCTGGGGGTACCCTGGCTGTCCCCTAGGTGTCCCTGGGGTGCCCTTGCTGTCCCCTAGGTGTCCCTCGGGGTGCCCTGGCTGTCCCCTAGGTGTCCCTGGGGGTGCCCTGGCTGTCCCTGGAGTGCCCTGGCTGTCCCCTAGGTGTCCCTGGGGGTGCCCTGGCTGTCCCCTAGGTGTCCCTGGGGGTGCCCTGCCTCTCCCCTAGGTGTCCCTGGGGGTGCCCTGGCTGTCCCCTAGGTTTCCATGGGGGTGCCCTGGGTGTCCCTGGGGGTGCCCTCGCTGTCCCTGGGGTGCCCTGGCTATCCCCTAGGTGGCCCTGGGGGTGCCCTGGGTGTCCCTGGGGTGCCTTGGGGGTGCCCTGCCTGTCCCCTAGGTGTCCCTGGGGGTGCCAGGCCTGTCCCCTAGGTGTCCCTGGGTGTGCCCTGGCTGTCCCTAGGGTGCCCTGGCTGTCCCCTAGGTGTCCCTGGGGGTGACCTGCCTGTCCCCTAGGTGTCCCTGGGGGGTGCCCTGGCTGTCCCCAGGGTGCCCTGGCTGTGCCCTCGGTGTCTCTGGGGGTGCCGTGGCTGTCTCCTCGGTGTCCCTGGGGGTGCCCTGGCTGTCCCTAGTGTGCCGTGGCTGTCCCCTAGGTGTCCCTGGGGGTGACCTGGGTGTCCCTGGGGACGCCCTGGCTGTCCCCTAGGTGTCCCTGGGGGTGCCCTGGCTGTCCCCTAGGTGTCCCTGGGGGTGCCCTGGGTGTCCCTGGGGTGCTCTGGCTGTCCCCTTGGTGTCCCTGGGGGTGCCCTGGCTGTCCCTGGGGTGCCATGGCTGTCCTCTACGTGTCCCTAGGGGTGCCGTGGCTGTCCCCTCGGTGTCCCTGGGGGTGCCCTGCCTTTCCCTTTGGTGTCCTTGGGGGGTCCTGGCTGTCCCTTAGGTGTCCCTGGGGGTGCCCTGCCTGTCCCCTACGTGTCCCTGGGTGGTGCCATTCCTGTCCCCTAGGTGTCCCTGGGAGTGCCCTGCCTGTCCCCAGGGTGCCCTGGCTGTGCCCTTGGTGTCCCTGGGGGTGCCCTGGCTGTCCCTAGGGTTCCCTGCCTGTCCCCTCGGTGTCCCTGGGGGTGCCATGGCTGTCCCTAGGGTGCCCTGTCTGTCCCCTTGGGGTCTCTGGGGGTGCCCTGCCTGTCCCCTAGGTGTCCCTGGGGGTGCCCTGGGTGTCCCTGGGGGTGCCCTGCCTGTCCCCTAGGTGTCCCTGGGGGGTGCCCTGGGTGTCCCTGGGGGTGCCCTGGCTGTCCCCTAGGTTTCCCTGAGGGCGCCCAGGGTGTCCCTGGGGTGCCCTGGCTGTCCCCTACGTGTCACTGGGGGTGCCCTGGGTGACCCTGGGGGTGCCCTTGCTGTCCCCTAGGTGTCCCTGGGGGTGCCCTGGGTGTCCCTGGGGGTGCCCTGGCTGTCCCCTAGGTGTCCCTGGGGTGCCCTTGCTGTCCCCTAGGTGTCCCTGTGGGTGCCCTGGCTGTCCTTGCGGTGCTCTGGCTGTCCCCTTGGTGTCCCTGGGGGTGCCCTGGGTGTCCCTGGGGTGCCCTGGGGGTTCCCTGCCTGTCCCCTAGGTGTCCCTGGGGGGGCCCTGGCCATCCCCTAGGTGTCCCTGGGGGTTCCCTGCCTGTCCCCTTGGTGTCCCTGGGGGTGCCCTGGGTGTCCCTGGGTGTGCCCTGGCTGTCCCCTAGGTGTCCCTGGGGGTTCCCTGCCTGTCCCCTTGGTGTCCCTGGGGGTTCCCTGGGTGTCCCTGGAGTGCCCTGGCTGTCACCTAAATGTCCCTGGGGGTGCCCTGGGTGTCCCTGGAGTGCCCTAGCTGTCCCCTAAATGTCCCTGGGGGTGCCCTGGCTGTCCCCTAGGTGTCCCTTGGGGTGTCCTGCCTTCCCCTAGGTGTCCCTGGGGGTGCCCTGGCTTTCCCCTCGGTGTCCCTGGGGGTGCCCTGTCTGTCCCCTTGGTGTCCTGGGGGTGCCCTGGGTGTCCCTGGCGTGCCCTGGCTGTCCCCTAGGTGTCCCTAGGGGTGCCCTGGCTGTCCCCTTGGTGTCCCTGGGGTGCCATGGCTATCCCCTTGGTGTCCCTGGGACAGCCCTGGGTGTCCCTGGGGTGGCCTTGGGGGTGCCCTGCCTTTCCCCTAGGTGTCCCTGGGGTGCCATGCCTGTCCCCTAGGTGTCCCTGGGTGTGCCCTGGCTGTCCCTAGGGTGCCCTGGCTGTCCCCTAGGTGTCCCTGGGGGTGACCTGCCTGTCCCCCTAGGTGTCCCTGGGGGTGCCCTGGCTGTCCCCAGGGCTCCCTGGCTGTGCCCTCTGTGTCTCTGGGGGTGCCGTGGCTGTCCCCTCGGTGTCCCTGGGGGTGCCCTGGCTCTCCCTAGTGTGCGTGGCCGTCCCCTAGGTGTCCCTGGGGGTGCCCTGGGTGTGCCTGGGGTGCCCTGGCTGTCCCCTAAATGTCTCTGGGAGTGCCCTGCCTTTCCCCTAGGTGTCCTTGGGGGGGCGCTGGCTGTCCCCTAGGTGTCCCTGGGGGTGCCCTGCCTGTCCCCTACGTGTCCCTGGGGGTGCCATGCCTGTCCCCTAGGTGTCCCTGGGGGTGCCCTGCCTGTCCCCAGGGTGCCCTGGCTGTGGCCTCGGTGTCTCTGGGGGTGCCCTGGCTGTCCCTAGGGTTCCCTGCCTGTCCCCTCGGTGTCCCTGGGGGTGCCATGGCTGTCCCTAGGGTGCCCTGTCTGTCCCCTAGGTGTCCTTGGGGGGTGCCCTGGCTGTCCCCTACGTGTCCCTGGGGTGCCCTGGCTGTCCCCTAGGTGTCCCTGAGGGGTGCCCTGGGTGTCCCTGGGGGTGCGCAGGCTGTCCCCTAGGTGTCCCTGGGTGTGCCTTGGGTGTCCCTGGGGATGCCCTGGCTGTCCCCTAGGTGTCCCTGGGGTGCCCCTGGCTGTTCCCTCGGTGTCCCTGGGGGTGCCCAGGGTGTCCCTGGGGTGCCCTGGCTGTCCCCTACGTGTCCCTGGGGGTGCCCAGGGTGTCCCTGGGGGTGCCCTTGCTGTCCCGTAGGTGTCCCTGGGGGTGCCCTCGGTGTCCTTGGGGGTGCCCTGGCTGTCCCTGGGGTGCTCTGGCTGTCCCCTTGGTGTGCCCGGGGGTGCCCTGGCTGTCCCCTAGCTGTCCCTGGGGGTGCCCTGGCTGTCCCTGGGGTGCCATGGCTGTCCTCTACGTGTCCCTGGGGGTGCCGTGGCTGTCCCCTCGGTGTCCCTGGGGGTGCCCTGCCTTTCCCCTAGGTGTCCTTGGGGGGGCCCTGGCTGTCCCCTAGGTGTCCCTGGGGGTGCCCTGCCTATGCCCTACGTGTCCCTGGGGGTGCCATGCCTGTCCCCTAGGTGTCCCTGGGGGTGCCCTGCCTGTCCCCAGGGTGCCCTGGCTGTGCCCTTGGCGTCCCTGGGGGTGCCCTGGCTGTCCCTAGGGTTCCCTGCCTGTCCCCTCGGTGTCCCTGGGGGGTGCCATGGCTGTCCCTAGGGTGCCCTGTCTGTCCCCTAGGGGTCTCTGGGGGTGCCCTGCCTGTCCCCTAGGTGTCCCTGGGGGTGCCCTGGGTGTCCCTGGGGGTGCCCTGGCTGTCCCCTAGGTTTCCCTGAGGGCGCCCAGGGTGTCCCTGGGGTGCCCTGGCTGTCCCCTACGTGTCCCTGGGGGTGCCCTGGGTGACCCTGGGGGTGCCCTTGCTGTCCCCTAGGTGTCCCTGGGGGTGCCCTGGGTGTCCCTGGGGGTACCCTGGCTGTCCCCTAGGTGCCCCTGCGGTGCCCTTGCTGTCCCCTAGGTGTCCCTGTGGGTGCCCTGGCTGTCCTTGCGGTGCTCTGGCTGTCCCCTTGGTGTCCCTGGGGGAGCCCTGGGTGTCCCTGGGGTGCCCTGGGGGTTCCCTGCCTGTCCCCTAGGTGTCCCTGGGGGGGCCCTGGCCATCCCCTAGGTGTCCCTGGGGGTTCCCTGCCTGTCCCCTTGGTGTCCCTGGGGGTGCCCTGGGTGTCCCTGGGTGTGCCCTGGCTGTCCCCTAGGTGTTACTGGGGGGGCCCTGGCTGTCCCTGGGGTGCCCTGGCTGTCCCCTAGGTGGCCCTGGGGGTGCCCTGGGTGTCCCTGGGGGTGCCCTGGAGGTCCCCTAGGTGTCCCTGGGGGTGCCCTGGGTGTCCCTGGTGTGCCCTGGCTGTCCCCTAGGTGTCCCTGTGGGTGCCCAGAGTGTCCCTGGGAGTGCCCTGGCTGTCCCTGGGGTGCTCTGGATGTCCCCTTGGTGTCCCTGGGGGTGCCCTGGCTGTCCCTGGCGTGCCCTGGCTGTGCCCTAGGGGTCCCTGGGGGTGCCCTGGCTGTCCCTAGGGTGCCCTGGCTGTCACCTAGGTGTCCCTTGGGGTGCGCTGGTGTCCCTCGGGGTGCCCTGGCTGTCCCCTAGGTGTCCCTGGGGGTGCCCTGGCTGTCCCTGGAGTGCCCTGGCTGTCCCCCTAGGTGTCCCTGGGGGTGCCCTGGCTGTCCCCTAGGTGTCCCTGGGGGTGCCCTGGCTGTCCCCTAGGTTTCCATGGGGGTGCCCTGGGTGTCCCTGGGGGTGCCCTCGCTGTCCCTGGGGTGCCCTGGCTATCCCCTAGGTGGCCTGGGGGTGCCCTGGGTGTCCCTGGGGTGCCTTGGGGGTGCCCTGCCTGTCCCCTAGGTGTCCCTGGGGGTGCCTGGCCTATCCCCTAGGTGTCCCTGGGTGTGCCCTGGCTGTCCCCTAGGGTGCCCTGGCTGTCCCCTAGGTGTCCCCTGGGGGTGACCTGCCTGTCCCCTAGGTGTCCCTGGGGGTGCCCTGGCTGTCCCCAGGGTGCCCTGGCTGTGCCCTCGGTGTCTCTGGGGGTGCCGTGGCTGTCTCCTCGGTGTCCCTGGGGGTGCCCTGGCTGTCCCTAGTGTGCCGTGGCCGTCCCCTAGGTGTCCCTGGGGGTGACCTGGGTGTCCCTGGGGATGCCCTGGCTGTCCCCTAGGTGTCCCTGGGGGTGCCCCTGGCTGTCCCCTAGGTGTCCCTGGGGGTGCCCTGGGTGTCCCTGGGGTGCTCTGGCTGTCCCCTTGGTGTCCCTGGGGGTGCCCTGGCTGTCCCTGGGGTGCCATGGCTGTCCTCTACGTGTCCCCTGGGGGTGCCGTGGCTGTCCCCTCGGTGTCCCTGGGGGTGCCCTGCCTTTCCCTTTGGTGTCCTTGGGGGGTCCTGGCTGTCCCTTAGGTGTCCCTGGGGGTGCCCTGCCTGTCCCCTACGTGTCCCTGGGTGGTGCCATTCCTGTCCCCTAGGTGTCCCTGGGAGTGCCCTGCCTGTCCCCAGGGTGCCCTGGCTGTGCCCTTGGTGTCCCTGGGGGTGCCCTGGCTGTCCCTAGGGTTCCCTGCCTGTCCCCTCGGTGTCCCTGGGGGTGCCATGGCTGTCCCTAGGGTGCCCTGTCTGTCCCCTTGAGGTCTCTGGGGGTGCCCTGCCTGTCCCCTAGGTGTCCCTGGGGGTGCCCTGGGTGTCCTGGGGGGTGCCCTGGCTGTCCCCTAGGGGCCCCTGAGGGTGTCCTGGGTGTCCCTGGCGTGCCCTGGCAGTCTCCTAGGTGTCCCTGGGGGTGCCCTGGCTGGACCCTAAGTGTCCCTGGGGGGGCCCTGGCTGGCCCCTAGGGGTCCTCTGGCGGTACCCTGGCTGTCCCCTAGGCGTCCCTGGGGGTGCCCTGGCTGTCCCCTAGGCGTCCCTGGGGGTGCCCTGTCTGTCCCCTAGGCGTCCCTGGGGGTGCCCTGGCTGTCCCCTAGGCGTCCCTGGGGGTGCCCTGGCTGTCCCCTAGGTGTCCCTGGGGGGGCCCTGGCTGTCCCCTAGACGTCCCTGGGGGTGCCCTGGCTGTCCCTGGGGTGCCCTGGCTGTCCCCTAGGTGTCCCTGGGGGTGCCCTGGCTGTCCCTGGGGTGCCCTGGCTGTCCCCTAGATGTCCCTGGAGGTCGCCTAGGTGTCCCTGGGGGTACCCTCGCTGTCCCTGGGGTGCCCTGGCTGTCCCCTAGGTGTCCCTGGTGGTGCCCTGGTGTCCCTCGGGGTGCCCTGGCTGTCCCCTAGGTCTCCCTGGGGTTGCCGTTGGTGTGCCTGGGGTGCTCTGTCTGTCCTCTAGGTGTCCCTGGGGTTGCCCTGGGTGTCCCTGGGGTGCTCTGGATGTCCCCTTGGTGTCCCTGGGGGTGCCCTGGCTGTCCCCTTGGTGTCCCTAGGGTGCCCTGTCTGTGCCCTTGGTGTCCCTGGGGGTGCCCTGGCTGTCCCCCTTGGTGTCCCTAGGGTGCCGTGTCTGTGCCCATGGTGTCCCTGGGGGTGCCCTGGCTGTCCCTAGGGTGCCCTGGCTGTGCCCTTGGTGTCCCTGGGGGTGCCCTGGCTGTCCCTAGGGTGCCCTGGCTGTCCCCCAGGTGTCCCTGGGGGTGCCATGGCTCTCCCCTCGTTGTCCCTGGGGGTACCCTGCGTGTCCCCTAGGTGTCCTTGGGGGTGCCCTGGCTGTCCCCTACGTGTCCCTGGGGTGCCCTGGCTGTCCCCTAGGTGTCCCTGAGGGGTGCCCTGGGTGTCCCTGGGGGTGCGCAGGCTGTCCCCCTAGGTGTCCCTGGGTGTGCCTTGGGTGTCCCTGGGGATGCCCTGGCTGTCCCCTAGGTGTCCCTGGGGTGTCCTGGCTGTTCCCTCGGTGTCCCTGGGGGTGCCCAGGGTGTCCCTGGGGTGCCCTGGCTGTCCCCTACGTGTCCCTGGGGGTGCCCAGGGTGTCCCTGGGGGTGCCCTTGCTGTCCCGTAGGTGTCCCTGGGGGTGCCCTGGGTGTCCTTGGGGGTGCCCTGGCTGTCCCTGGGGTGCTCTGGCTGTCCCCTTGGTGTGCCTGGGGGGTGCCCTGGCTGTCCCCTAGCTGTCCCAGGGGGTGCCCTGGCTGTCCCTGGGGTGCCATGGCTGTCCTCTACGTGTCCCTGGGGGTGCCGTGGCTGTCCCCCTCGGTGTCCCCTGGGGGTGCCCTGCCTTTCCCCTAGGTGTCCTTGGGGGGGCGCTGGCTGTCCCCTAGGTGTCCTTTGGGGTGCCCTGCCTGTCCCCTACGTGTCCCTGGGGGTGCCATGCCTGTCCCCTAGGTGTCCCTGGGGGTGCCCTGCCTGTCCCCAGGGTGCCCTGGCTGTGGCCTCGGTGTCTCTGGGGGTGCCCTGGCTGTCCCTAGGGTTCCCTGCCTGTCTCCTCGGTGTCCCTGGGGGTGCCATGGCTGTCCCTAGGGTGCCCTGTCTGTCCCCTAGGTGTCCTTGGGGGTGCCCTGGCTGTCCCCTACGTGTCCCTGGGGTGCCCTGGCTGTCCCCTAGGTGTCCCTGAGGGGTGCCCTGGGTGTCCCTGGGGGTGCGCAGGCTGTCCCCTAGGTGTCCCTGGGTGTGCCTTGGGTGTCCCCTGGGGATGCCCTGGCTGTCCCCTAGGTGTCCCTGGGGTGCCCTGGCTGTTCCCCTCGGTGTCCCTGGGGGTGCCCAGGGTGTCCCTGGGGTGCCCTGGCTGTCCCCTACGTGTCCCTGGGGGTGCCCAGGGTGTCCCTGGGGGTGCCCTTGCTGTCCCGTAGGTGTCCCTGGGGGTGCCCTGGGTGTCCTTGGGGGTGCCCTGGCTGTCCCTGGGTGCTCTGGCTGTCCCCTTGGTGTGCCTGGGGGTGCCCTGGCTGTCCCCTAGGTGTCCCTGGGGGTGCCCTGGCTGTCCCTGGGGTGCCATGGCTGTCCTCTACGTGTCCCCTGGGGGTGCCGTGGCTGTCCCCTCGGTGTCCCTGGGGGTGCCCTGCCTTTCCCCTAGGTGTCCTTGGGGGGGCCCTGGCTGTCCCCCTAGGTGTCCCTGGGGTGCCCTGCCTATCCCCCAGGGTGCCCTGGCTGTGGCCTCGGTGTCTGTGGGGGTGCCCTGGCTGTCCCTAGGATTCCCTGCCTGTCCCCTCGGTGTCCCCTGGGGGTGCCATGGCTGTCCCTAGGGTGCCCTGTCTGTCCCCTAGGGGTCTCTGGGGGTGACCTGCCTGTCCCCTAGGTGTCCCTGGGGGTGCCCTGGGTGTCCCTGAGGTGCCCTGGCTCTCGCCTTGGTGTCCCTGAGGGCGCCCAGGGTGTCCCTGGGGTGCCCTGGCTGTCCCCTACGTGTCCCTGGGGGTGCCCTGGGTGACCCTGGGGGGGCCCTTGCTGTCCCCTAGGTGTCCCTTGTGGTGCCCTGGGTGTCCCTGGGGTGCCCTGGCTGTCCCCTAGGTGTCCCTGGGGGTGCCCTGGCTGTCCCCTAGGGGTCCCTGGGGTGCCCTGGCTGTCCCCTAGGTGTCCCTCTGGGTGCCCTGGCTGTCCTTGCGGTGCTCTGGCTGTCCCCTTGGTGTCCCTGGGGGGCCCTGGGTGTCCCTGGGGTGCCCTGGGGGTTCCCTGCCTGTCCTCTAGGTGTCCCTGGGGGGGCCCTGGCCATCCCCTAGGTGTCCCTGGGGGTTCCCTGCCTGTCCTCTAGGTGTCCCTGGGGGTTCCCTGGGTGTCCCTGGAGTGCCCCTGCTGTCACCTAAATGTCCCTGGGGGTGCCCTGGGTGTCCCTGGAGTGACCTAGCTGTCCCCTAAATGTCCCTGGGGGTGCCCTGGCTGTCCCCTAGGTGTCCCTTGGGGTGTCCTGCCTTCCCCTAGGTGTCCCTGGGGGTGCCCTGGCTTTCCCCTCGATGTCCCTGGAGGTGCCCTGTCTGTCCACTTGTTGTCCCAGGGGGTGCCCTGGGTGTCCCTGGCGTGCCCTGGCTGTCCCCTAGGTGTCCCTGGGTGCCCTGGCTGTCCTCTTGGTGTCCCTGGGAGAGCCCTGGGTGTCCCTGGGGTGCCTTGGGGGTGCCCTGCCTGTCCCCTAGGTGTCCCTGGGGGTTCCCTGGCTGTCCCCTAGGTGTCCCTGGGTGTGCCCTGGCTGTCCCTAGGGTGCCCTGGCTGTCCCCTAGGTGTCCCTGGGGGTGACCTGCCTGTCCCCTAGGTGTCCCTGGGTGTGCCCTGGCTGTCCCCAGGGTGCCCTGGCTGTGCCCTCGGTGTCTCTGGGGGTGCCGTGGCTGTCCCCTCGGTGTCCCTGGGGGTGCCCTGGCTGTCCCTAGTGTGCCGTGGCTGTCCCCTAGGTGTCCCTGGGGGTGCCCTGGGTGTGCCTGGGGTGCCCTGGCTGTCCCCTAGGTGTCCCCTGGGGGTGACCTGGGAGTCCCTGGGGATGCCCTGGCTGTCCCCTAGGTGTCCCTGGGGGTGCCCTGGCTGTCCCCTAGGTGTCCCTGGAGGTGCCCTGGGTGTCCCTGGAGTTCCCTGGCTGTTCCCTAAATGTCCCTGGGAGTGCCCTGGCTTTCCCCTCGGTGTCCCTGGGGGTGCCCTGCCTGTCCCCTAGGTGTCCCTGGGGGTGACCTGGCTGTCTTTAGGGTGCCCTGGCTGTCCCCTAGGTGTCCCTGGGTGTGCCCTGCCTGTCCCCTAGGTGTCGTTCGGGGTGCCCTGGGTGTCCCTGGGGATGCCCTGCTTGTCCCCTAGGTGTCCCTGGGGGTGCTTAGGGTGTCCCTGGGGTGCCCTGTCTGTCCCCTTGGTGTCCCTGGGGGTGCCCTGGGTGTCCCTGGGGTGCCCTGGCTGTCCCCTAGTTGTCCCTGGGGGGGCCCTGGCTGTCCCCTAGGTGTCCCTGGGGGTGCCCAGGGTGTCCCTGGGGTACCCTGGAGGTACCCTAGGTGTCCCCTGGGGGTGCCCTCGCTGTCCCTGGGGTGCCCTGGCTGTCCCCTAGGTGTCCCTGGTGGTCCCCTTGGTGTCCCTGGGGGTGCCCAGGGTGTCCCTTAGGTGTCCCTTGGGTGCCCGGGCTGTGCCCTAGGTGTCCCTGGGGTGCCCTGGCTGTCCCGTCAGTGTCCCTGGGGGTGCCCTGGCTGTCTCTAGGGTGCCCTGGCTGTGCCCTTGGTGTCCCTGGGGGTGCCCTGGCTGTCCCCTAGGTGTCCCTGGGTGTGCCCTGGGTGTCCCTGGGCGTGCACAGGGTGTCCCTGGGGTTCCCTGGCTGTCCCCTAGGTTTCCCTGGGGGGGCCCTGGCTGTCCCCTAGGTGTCTCTGGGGCTGCCCTGGCTGTCCCGTCAGTGTCCCTGGGGGTGCCCTGCCTGTCCCCCTAGGTGTCCCTGGGGGTGCCCTGCTGTCCCTTAGGTGTCCCTGGGGTGCCCTGGGTGTCCCTGGCGTTCCCTGGCTGTCCCGTAGGTGTCCCTAGGGGGGCCCTGGGTGTCCCTGGGGTGCCCTGGTGTCCCTCGGGGTGCCCGGGAGGTCCCCTACGTGTCCCTGGGGTACCCTGGGTGTCCCTGGGCTGCCCTGGGGTGCCCTGGCTGTCCCGTAGGTGTCCCTGGGCTGCCCTGGCTGTCCTTGGGTTGGCCTGGCTGTGCCCTAGGTGTCCCTGTAGTGCCCTGGCTGTCCTCTAGGTGTCCCTGGGGTGCCCTGGGTGTCCCTGGCGTGCCCTGGCTGTCTCCTAGGTGTCCCTGTGGGTGCCCTCCCTGTCCCTCGGGATGCCCTGGCTGTCCCCTAGGTGTCCCTGGGGGAGCCCTGGGTGTCCCTGGGGTCCCCTGGCTGTCCCCTAGGTGACCCTGTAGGTGCCCTGGCTGTCCCCTAGGTGTCCCTGGGGGTCCCCTTGGTGTCCCTGGGGGTGCCCTGGCTGTCCCCTAGGTGTCCATGGGGGTGCCCTGGGTGTCCCTGGGCTGCCCTGGCTGTCCCCTAGGTGTCCCTGGGGGTGCCCTGGATGTCCCTGGGGGGGCCCTGGCTGTCCCTGGGGGTGCCCTGGCTGTCCCCTAGGTGGCCCTGGGGGTGCCCTGGCTGTCCCTGGAGTGCCCTAGCTGTCCCCTAGGTGTCCCTGGGGGGGCCCTGGCTGTCCCCTAGGTGTCCCTGGGGGTGCCCAGGGTGTCCCTGGGGTTCCCTGGAGGTACCCTAGGTGTCCCTGGGGGTGCCCTCGCTGTCCCTGGGGTGCCCTGGCTGTCCCCTAGGTGTCCCTGGTGGTCCCCTTGGTGTCCCTGGGGGTGCCCAGGGTGTCCCTTAGGTGTCCCTAGGGTGCTCTGGCTGTCCCCTAGGTGTCCCTGGTGGTCCCCTTGGTGTCCCTGGGGGTGCCCTGGCTGTCCCGTCAGTGTCCCTGGGGTGCCCTGGCTGTCCCGTAGGTGTCCCTGGGGGTGCCCTGGCTGTCCCCTAGGTGTCCCTGGGTGTGCCCTGGGTGTCCCTGGGCGTGCAAAGGGTGTCCCTGGGGCTCCCTGGCTGTCCCCTAGGTGTCCCTGGGGGGGCCCTGGCTGTCCCCTAGGTGTCCCTGGGGGTGCCCTAGCTGTCTTCTAGGTGTCCCTGGGGGGGCCCTGGCTGTCCCCTAGGTGTCCCTGGGGGTGACCTGGGTGTCCCTGGGGGGGCCCACGCTGTCCCCTAGGTTTCCCTGGGGGTGCCCTGGGTGTCCTTGGGGGGGCCCTGGCTGTCCCCTAGGTGTCCCTGGGGGGGCCGTGGCTGTCCCCTAGGTGTCCCTGGGTGTGACCTGGGTGTCCCTGGGGGTGCACAGGGTGTCCCTGTGGTTCCCTGGCTGTCCCCTAGGTGTCCCTGGGGGTGCCCTGGGTGTCCCTGGGGGATCCCTGGCTGTCCCCTAGGTTTCCCTGGGGGTGCCCTGGGTGTCCTTGGGGGGGCCCTGGCTGTCCCCTAGCTGTCCCTGGGGGGGCCGTGGCTGTCCCCTAATTGTCCCTGGGTGTGCACAGGGTGTCCCTGGGGGTGCACAGGGTGTCCCTGTGGTTCCCTGGCTGTCCCCTAGGTGTCTCTGGGGGTGCCCTGGGTGTCCCTGGGGGTTCCCTGGCTGTCCCCTAGGTGTCCCTGGGGGGGCCCTGGCTGTCCCCTAGGTGTCCCTGGGGGTTCCCTGGCTGTCCCCTAGGTGTCCCTGGGGGGGCCCTGGCTGTCCCCTAGGTGTCCCTGGGGGGGCCCTGGCTGTCCCCTTGGGGTCCCTGGGGGTGCCCTGGGTGTCCCTGGGGGGGCCCTGGCTGTCCCCTAGGTTTCCCTGGGGGTGCCCTGGGTGTCCTTGGGGGGGCCCTGGCCGTCCCCTAGGTGTCCCTGGGGGGGCCGTGGCTGTCCCCTGGGTGTCCCTGGGTGTGCCCTGGGTGTCCCTGGGGGTGCACAGGGTGTCCCTGTGGTTCCCTGGCTGTCCCCTAGGTGTCCCTGGGGGTGCCCTGGGTGTCCCTGGGGGGGCCCTGGCTGTCCCCTAGGTGTCCCTGGGGGTGCATTAGGTGTCCCTGGGGGTGCCCAGGGTGTCCCTGGGGTTCCCTGGCTGTCCCCTAGGTGTCCCTGGGGGGGCCCTGGCTGTCCCCTAGGTGTCCCTGGGTGTGCCCTGGGTGTCCCTGGGGGTGCACAGGCTGTCCCTGTGGTTCTCTGGCTGTCCCCTAGGTGTCCCTGGGGGTGCCCTGGGTGTCCCTGGGGGGGCCCTGGCTGTCCCCTAGGTGTCCCTGGGGGTGCATTAGGTGTCCCTGGGGGTGCCCAGGGTGTCCCTGGGTTGCCCTGGCTGTCCTCTAGGTGTCCCTGGGGGTGCCCTGGGTGTCCCTGGGGATGCCCTGGCTGTCCCCTAGGTGTCCCTGGCGTTGCCCTGGCTGTCCCTAGGGTGCCCTGGCTGTGCCCTTGGTGTTCCTGGGGGTGCTCTGGCTGTCCCTCGGGTGCCCTGGCTGTCCCCTAGGTGTCCCTGGGGGTGCCCTGGCTGTCTCTGGAGTGCCCTGGCTGTCCCCTAGGTGTTCCTGGGGGTGCCCTGGCTGTCCCCTAGGTGTCCCTGGGGGTGCCCTGGGTGTCCCTGGCGTGCCCTGGCTGTCCCCTAAATGTCCCTGGAAGTGCCCTGGCTTTCCCCTCGGTGTCCCTGGGGGTGCCCTGCCTGTCCCCTAGGTGTCCCTGGGGGTGACCTGGCTGTCTTTAGGGTGCGCTGGCTGTCCCCTAGGTGTCCCTGGGTGTGCCCTGCCTGTCCCCTAGGTGTCGTTCGGGGTGCCCTGGGTGTCCCTGGGGGTGCCCTGCCTGTCCCCTAGGTGTCCCTGGGGGTGCCCTGGGTGTCCCTGGGGTGCCCTGGCTGTCCCCTTGGTGTCCCTGGGGGTGCCCTGGGTTTCCCTGGGGTGCCCTGGCTGTCCCCTAGGGGTCTCTGGGGGTGCCCTGGCTGTCCCGTCAGTGTCCCTGGGGGTGCCCTGCCTGTTCCCTAGGTGTCCCTGGGGGTTCCCTGCCTGTCCCCTAGGTGTCCCTGGGGGTGCCCTGGGTGTCCCTGGAGTGCCCTGGCTGTCCCCTAAATGTCCCTGGGGGTGCCCTGGCTGTCCCCTAGGTGTCACTGAGGGTGTCCTGCCTTCCCCTAGGCCTCCCTGGGGGTGCCCTGGCTTTCCCCTCGGTGTCCCTGGGGGTGCTCTGGCTGTCCCTCGGGTGCCCTGGCTGTCCCCTAGGTGTCCCTGGGGGTGCCCTGGTGTCCCTCGGGGTGCCCTGGGTGTCCCCTAGGTGTCCCTGGGGGTGCCCTCGCTGTCCCCTAGGCGTCACTGGGGGTGCCCTGGCTGTCCTCTAGGTGTCCCTGGGGGTGCCCTGCGTGTCCCTGGGGTGCCCTGGCTGTCCCCTAGGTGTCCCTGGGGGTGCCCTGGTAGTCCCCTTCGTGTCCCTGGGGGTGCCCTGGGTGTCCCTGGGGGTGCCCTGGCGGTCCCTATGGTGCCCTGGCTGTCCCCTAGGTGTCCCTGGGGGTGCCCTGGATGTCCCTGAGGTGCCCTGGCTGTCTTCAAGGTGTCCCTGTGGGTGCCCAGAGTGTCCCTGGGAGTGCCCTGGCTGTCCCCTAGGTGTCCCAGGGGGTGCTCGGCCTGTCCCCTAGGGGTCTCTGGGGGTGCCCTGGCTGTCCCGTCAGTGTCCCTGGGGGTGCCCTGCCTGTCCCCTAGGTGTCCCTGGGGGTGCCCTGGTAGTCCCCTTCGTGTCCCTGGGGGTGCCCTGGGTGTCCCTGGGGGTGCCCTGGCGGTCCCTATGGTGCCCTGGCTGTCCCCTAGGTGTCCCTGGGGGTGCCCTGGATGTCCCTGAGGTGCCCTGGCTGTCTTCAAGGTGTCCCTGTGGGTGCCCAGAGTGTCCCTGGGAGTGCCCTGGCTGTCCCCTAGGTGTCCCTGGGGGTGCTCGGCCTGTCCCCCAGGTGTCCCTGGGGGTGCCCTGGGTGTCCCTGGAGTGCCCTGGCTGTCCCCTAAATGTCCCTGGGGGTGCCCTGGCTCCCCCCTAGGTGTCCCTGGGGGTGTCCTGCCTTCCCCTCGGTGTCCCTGGGGGTGCCCTGGCTTTCCCCTCGGTGTCCCTGGGGGTGCCCTGGCTGTCCCCTAGGTGTCCCTGGGGGTGCCCTGGCTGTCCTCTAGGTGTCCCTGGGGGTGCCCTGGGTGTCCCTGGGGGGGCCCTGGCTGTCCCCTAGGTGTCCCTGGGGGTGCATTAGGTGTCCCTGGGGGTGCCCAGGGTGTCCCTGGGGGATCCCTGGCTGTCCCCTAGGTTTCCCTGGGGGTGCCCTGGGTGTCCTTGGGGGGGCCCTGGCTGTCCCCTAGCTGTCCCTGGGGGGGCCGTGGCTGTCCCCTAATTGTCCCTGGGTGTGCACAGGGTGTCCCTGGGGGTGCACAGGGTGTCCCTGTGGTTCCCTGGCTGTCCCCTAGGTGTCTCTGGGGGTGCCCTGGGTGTCCCTGGGGGTTCCCTGGCTGTCCCCTAGGTGTCCCTGGGGGGGCCCTGGCTGTCCCCTAGGTGTCCCTGGGGGTTCCCTGGCTGTCCCCTAGGTGTCCCTGGGGGGGCCCTGGCTGTCCCCTAGGTGTCCCTGGGGGGGCCCTGGCTGTCCCCTTGGGGTCCCTGGGGGTGCCCTGGGTGTCCCTGGGGGGGCCCTGGCTGTCCCCTAGGTTTCCCTGGGGGTGCCCTGGGTGTCCTTGGGGGGGCCCTGGCCGTCCCCTAGGTGTCCCTGGGGGGGCCGTGGCTGTCCCCTGGGTGTCCCTGGGTGTGCCCTGGGTGTCCCTGGGGGTGCACAGGGTGTCCCTGTGGTTCCCTGGCTGTCCCCTAGGTGTCCCTGGGGGTGCCCTGGGTGTCCCTGGGGGGGCCCTGGCTGTCCCCTAGGTGTCCCTGGGGGTGCATTAGGTGTCCCTGGGGGTGCCCAGGGTGTCCCTGGGGTTCCCTGGCTGTCCCCTAGGTGTCCCTGGGGGGGCCCTGGCTGTCCCCTAGGTGTCCCTGGGTGTGCCCTGGGTGTCCCTGGGGGTGCACAGGCTGTCCCTGTGGTTCTCTGGCTGTCCCCTAGGTGTCCCTGGGGGTGCCCTGGGTGTCCCTGGGGGGGCCCTGGCTGTCCCCTAGGTGTCCCTGGGGGTGCATTAGGTGTCCCTGGGGGTGCCCAGGGTGTCCCTGGGTTGCCCTGGCTGTCCTCTAGGTGTCCCTGGGGGTGCCCTGGGTGTCCCTGGGGATGCCCTGGCTGTCCCCTAGGTGTCCCTGGCGTTGCCCTGGCTGTCCCTAGGGTGCCCTGGCTGTGCCCTTGGTGTCCCTGGGGGTGCTCTGGCTGTCCCTCGGGTGCCCTGGCTGTCCCCTAGGTGTCCCTGGGGGTGCCCTGGCTGTCTCTGGAGTGCCCTGGCTGTCCCCTAGGTGTTCCTGGGGGTGCCCTGGCTGTCCCCTAGGTGTCCCTGGGGGTGCCCTGGGTGTCCCTGGCGTGCCCTGGCTGTCCCCTAAATGTCCCTGGAAGTGCCCTGGCTTTCCCCTCGGTGTCCCTGGGGGTGCCCTGCCTGTCCCCTAGGTGTCCCTGGGGGTGACCTGGCTGTCTTTAGGGTGCGCTGGCTGTCCCCTAGGTGTCCCTGGGTGTGCCCTGCCTGTCCCCTAGGTGTCGTTCGGGGTGCCCTGGGTGTCCCTGGGGGTGCCCTGCCTGTCCCCTAGGTGTCCCTGGGGGTGCCCTGGGTGTCCCTGGGGTGCCCTGGCTGTCCCCTTGGTGTCCCTGGGGGTGCCCTGGGTTTCCCTGGGGTGCCCTGGCTGTCCCCTAGGGGTCTCTGGGGGTGCCCTGGCTGTCCCGTCAGTGTCCCTGGGGGTGCCCTGCCTGTTCCCTAGGTGTCCCTGGGGGTTCCCTGCCTGTCCCCTAGGTGTCCCTGGGGGTGCCCTGGGTGTCCCTGGAGTGCCCTGGCTGTCCCCTAAATGTCCCTGGGGGTGCCCTGGCTGTCCCCTAGGTGTCACTGAGGGTGTCCTGCCTTCCCCTAGGCCTCCCTGGGGGTGCCCTGGCTTTCCCCTCGGTGTCCCTGGGGGTGCTCTGGCTGTCCCTCGGGTGCCCTGGCTGTCCCCTAGGTGTCCCTGGGGGTGCCCTGGTGTCCCTCGGGGTGCCCTGGGTGTCCCCTAGGTGTCCCTGGGGGTGCCCTCGCTGTCCCCTAGGCGTCACTGGGGGTGCCCTGGCTGTCCTCTAGGTGTCCCTGGGGGTGCCCTGCGTGTCCCTGGGGTGCCCTGGCTGTCCCCTAGGTGTCCCTGGGGGTGCCCTGGTAGTCCCCTTCGTGTCCCTGGGGGTGCCCTGGGTGTCCCTGGGGGTGCCCTGGCGGTCCCTATGGTGCCCTGGCTGTCCCCTAGGTGTCCCTGGGGGTGCCCTGGATGTCCCTGAGGTGCCCTGGCTGTCTTCAAGGTGTCCCTGTGGGTGCCCAGAGTGTCCCTGGGAGTGCCCTGGCTGTCCCCTAGGTGTCCCAGGGGGTGCTCGGCCTGTCCCCTAGGGGTCTCTGGGGGTGCCCTGGCTGTCCCGTCAGTGTCCCTGGGGGTGCCCTGCCTGTCCCCTAGGTGTCCCTGGGGGTGCCCTGGTAGTCCCCTTCGTGTCCCTGGGGGTGCCCTGGGTGTCCCTGGGGGTGCCCTGGCGGTCCCTATGGTGCCCTGGCTGTCCCCTAGGTGTCCCTGGGGGTGCCCTGGATGTCCCTGAGGTGCCCTGGCTGTCTTCAAGGTGTCCCTGTGGGTGCCCAGAGTGTCCCTGGGAGTGCCCTGGCTGTCCCCTAGGTGTCCCTGGGGGTGCTCGGCCTGTCCCCCAGGTGTCCCTGGGGGTGCCCTGGGTGTCCCTGGAGTGCCCTGGCTGTCCCCTAAATGTCCCTGGGGGTGCCCTGGCTCCCCCCTAGGTGTCCCTGGGGGTGTCCTGCCTTCCCCTCGGTGTCCCTGGGGGTGCCCTGGCTTTCCCCTCGGTGTCCCTGGGGGTGCCCTGGCTGTCCCCTAGGTGTCCCTGGGGGTGCCCTGGCTGTCCTCTAGGTGTCCCTGGGGGTGCCCTGGGTGTCCCTGGGGATGCCCTGGCTGTCCCCTAGGTGTCCCTGGCGTTGCCCTGGCTGTCCCTAGGGTGCCCTGGCTGTGCCCTTGGTGTCCCTGGGGGTGCTCTGGCTGTCCCTCGGGTGCCCTGGCTGTCCCCTAGGTGTCCCTGGGGGTGCCCTGGCTGTCTCTGGAGTGCCCTGGCTGTCCCCTAGGTGTCCCTGGGTGTGCCCTGGGTGTCCCTGCAGTGCCCTGGCTGTCCCCTAAATGTCCCTGGGAGTGCCCTGGCTTTCCCCTTGGTGTCCCAGGGGGTGCCCTGCCTGTCCCCTAGGTGTCCCTGGGGGTGACCTGGCTGTCTTTAGGGTGCCCTGGCTGTCCCCTAGGTGTCCCTGGGTGTGCCCTGCCTGTCCCCTAGGTGTCGTTCGGGGTGCCCTGGGTGTCCCTAGGGTGCCCTGCCTGTCCCCTAGGTGTCCCTGGGGGTGCCTTGGGTGTCCCTGGGGTGCCCTGGCTGTCCCCTTGGTGTCCCTGGGGGTGCCCTGGGTGTCCCTGGGGTGCCCTGGCTGTCTCCTAGGGGTCTCTGGGGGTGCCCTGGCTGTCCCGTCAGTGTCCCTGGGGGTGCCCTGCCTGTTCCCTAGGTGTCCCTGGGGGTTCCCTGCCTGTCCCCTAGGTGTCCCTGGGGGTGCCCTGGGTGTCCCTGGAGTGCCCTGGCTGTCCCCTAAATGTCCCTGGGGGTGCCCTGGCTGTCCCCTAGGTGTCACTGAGGGTGTCCTGCCTTCCCCTAGGCGTCCCTGGGGGTGCCCTGGCTTTCCCCTCGGTGTCCCTGGGGGTGCTCTGGCTGTCCCTCGGGTGCCCTGGCTGTCCCCTAGGTGTCCCTGGGGGTGCCCTGGTGTCCCTCGGGGTGCCCTGGGTGTCCCCTAGGTGTCCCTGGGGGTGCCCTCGCTGTCCCCTAGGCGTCACTGGGGGTGCCCTGGCTGTCCTCTAGGTGTCCCTGGGGGTGCCCTGCGTGTCCCTGGGGTGCCCTGGCTGTCCCCTAGGTGTCCCTGGGGGTGCCCTGGTAGTCCCCTTCGTGTCCCTGGGGGTGCCCTGGGTGTCCCTGGGGGTGCCCTGGCGGTCCCTATGGTGCCCTGGCTGTCCCCTAGGTGTCCCTGGGGGTGCCCTGGATGTCCCTGAGGTGCCCTGGCTGTCTTCAAGGTGTCCCTGTGGGTGCCCAGAGTGTCCCTGGGAGTGCCCTGGCTGTCCCCTAGGTGTCCCTGGGGGTGCTCGGCCTGTCCCCTAGGGGTCTCTGGGGGTGCCCTGGCTGTCCCGTCAGTGTCCCTGGGGGTGCCCTGCCTGTCCCCTAGGTGTCCCTGGTGGTGCTCGGCCTGTCCCCTAGGTGTCCCTGGGGGTGCCCTGGGTGTCCCTGGAGTGCCCTGGCTGTCCCCTAAATGTCCCTGGGGGTGCCCTGGCTGTCCCCTAGGTGTCCCTGGGGGTGCCCTGCCTGTCCCCTAGGTGTTCCTGGGGGTGCCCTGGCTGTCTTTAGGGTGCCCTGGCTGTCCCCTAGGTGTCCCTGGGGGTGCCCTTGGCGTCCCTGGAGTGCCCTGGCTGTCCCCTAGTTGTCCCTGGGGGGGCCCTGGCTGTCCCCTAGGTGTCTCTGGGGGTGCCCTGGCTGTCCTCTAGGTGTCCCTGGGGGTGCCCTGGGTGTCCCTGGGGATGCCCTGGCTGTCCCCTAGGTGTCCCTGGCGTTGCCCTGGCTGTCCCTAGGGTGCCCTGGCTGTGCCCTTGGTGTCCCTGGGGGTGCTCTGGCTGTCCTTCGGGTGCCCTGGCTGTCCCCTAGGTGTCCCTGGGGGTGCCCTGGCTGTCTCTGGAGTGCCCTGGCTGTCCCCTAGGTGTCCCTGGGGGTGCCCTGGCTGTCCCCTAGGTGTCCCTGGGGTTGCCCTGGCTGTGTTCTAGGTGTCCCTGGGGGTGCCCTGGCTGTCTCCTAGGTGTCCCTGGCGGTGCCCTGGCTGTCCCTAGGGTGCCCTGGCTGTGCCTTCGGTGTTTCTGGGGGTGCCCTAGGTGTCCCTGGGGGTGACCTCGGTGTCCCTGTGGGTGGCCTGGCTGTCCCCTAGGTGTCCCTGGGGGAGCCCTGGGTGTGCCTGGGGTGCCCTGGCTGTCCCCTAGGTGTCCCTGGGGGGGCCCTGGCTGTCCCTGGGGTGCCCTGGCTGTCCCCTAGGTGGCCCTGGGGGTGCCCTGGGTGTCCCTGGGGGTGCCCTGGAGGTCCCCTAGGTGTCCCTGTGGGTGCCCAGAGTGTCCCTGGGAGTGCCCTGGCTGTCCCCTAGGGGTCTCTGGGCGTGCCCTGGCTGTCCCGTCAGTGTCCCTGGGAATGCCCTGCCTGTCCCCTAGGTGTCCCTGGGGGTCCCCTTGGTGTCACTGGGGGTGCCCAGGGTGTTCCTTCGGTGTCCCTGGGGGTGCCCTCGCTGTCCCTGGGGTGCTCTGGATGTCCCCTTGGTGTCCCTGGAGGTGCCCTGGCTGTCCCTGGCGTGCCCTGGCTGTGCCCTAGGTGTCCCTGGGGGTGCCCTGGCTGTCACCTAGGTGTCCCTTGGGGTGCCCTGGGTGTCCCTGGGGGTTCCCTGGCTGTCCCCTAGGTGTCCCTGGGGGGGCCCTGGCTGTCCCCTAGGTGTCCCTGGGGGTGCCCTGGCTGTCCCCTAGGTGTCCCTGGGGGGGCCCTGGCTGTCCCCTAGGTGTCCCTGGGTGGGCCCTGGCTGTCCCCTTGGTGTCCCTGGGGGTGCCCTGGGTGTCCCTGGGGGGGCCCTGGCTGTGCCCTAGGTTTCCCTGGGGGTGCCCTGGGTGTCCTTGGGGGGGCCCTGGCTGTCCCCTAGGTGTCCCTGGGGGGTGACCTGGCTGTCTTTAGGGTGCCCTGGCTGTCCCCTAGGTGTCCCTGGGTGTGCCCTGCCTGTCCCCTAGGTGTCGTTCGGGGTGCCCTGGGTGTCCCTAGGGTGCCCTGCCTGTCCCCTAGGTGTCCCTGGGGGTGCCCTGGGTGTCCCTGGGGTGCCCTGGCTGTCCCCTTGGTGTCCCTGGGGGTGCCCTGGGTGTCCCTGGGGTGCCCTGGCTGTCCCCTAGGGGTCTCTGGGGGTGCCCTGGCTGTCCCGTCAGTGTCCCTGGGGGTGCCCTGCCTGTTCCCTAGGTGTCCCTGGGGGTTCCCTGCCTGTCCCCTAGGTGTCCCTGGGGGTGCCCTGGGTGTCCCTGGAGTGCCCTGGCTGTCCCCTAAATGTCCCTGGGGGTGCCCTGGCTGTCCCCTAGGTGTCACTGAGGGTGTCCTGCCTTCCCCTAGGCGTCCCTGGGGGTGCCCTGGCTTTCCCCTCGGTGTCCCTGGGGGTGCTCTGGCTGTCCCTCGGGTGCCCTGGCTGTCCCCTAGGTGTCCCTGGGGGTGCCCTGGTGTCCCTCGGGGTGCCCTGGGTGTCCCCTAGGTGTCCCTGGGGGTGCCCTCGCTGTCCCCTAGGCGTCACTGGGGGTGCCCTGGCTGTCCTCTAGGTGTCCCTGGGGGTGCCCTGCGTGTCCCTGGGGTGCCCTGGCTGTCCCCTAGGTGTCCCTGGGGGTGCCCTGGTAGTCCCCTTCGTGTCCCTGGGGGTGCCCTGGGTGTCCCTGGGGGTGCCCTGGCGGTCCCTATGGTGCCCTGGCTGTCCCCTAGGTGTCCCTGGGGGTGCCCTGGATGTCCCTGAGGTGCCCTGGCTGTCTTCAAGGTGTCCCTGTGGGTGCCCAGAGTGTCCCTGGGAGTGCCCTGGCTGTCCCCTAGGTGTCCCTGGGGGTGCTCGGCCTGTCCCCTAGGGGTCTCTGGGGGTGCCCTGGCTGTCCCGTCAGTGTCCCTGGGGGTGCCCTGCCTGTCCCCTAGGTGTCCCTGGTGGTGCTCGGCCTGTCCCCTAGGTGTCCCTGGGGGTGCCCTGGGTGTCCCTGGAGTGCCCTGGCTGTCCCCTAAATGTCCCTGGGGGTGCCCTGGCTGTCCCCTAGGTGTCCCTGGGGGTGCCCTGCCTGTCCCCTAGGTGTTCCTGGGGGTGCCCTGGCTGTCTTTAGGGTGCCCTGGCTGTCCCCTAGGTGTCCCTGGGGGTGCCCTTGGCGTCCCTGGAGTGCCCTGGCTGTCCCCTAGTTGTCCCTGGGGGGGCCCTGGCTGTCCCCTAGGTGTCTCTGGGGGTGCCCTGGCTGTCCTCTAGGTGTCCCTGGGGGTGCCCTGGGTGTCCCTGGGGATGCCCTGGCTGTCCCCTAGGTGTCCCTGGCGTTGCCCTGGCTGTCCCTAGGGTGCCCTGGCTGTCCCCTAGGTGTCCCTGGGGGTGCCCTGGCTGTCTCTGGAGTGCCCTGGCTGTCCCCTAGGTGTCCCTGGCGGTGCCCTGGCTGTCCCTAGGGTGCCCTGGCTGTGCCTTCGGTGTCTCTGGGGGTGCCCTAGGTGTCCCTGGGGGTGACCTCGGTGTCCCTGTGGGTGGCCTGGCTGTCCCCTAGGTGTCCCTGGGGGAGCCCTGGGTGTGCCTGGGGTGCCCTGGCTGTCCCCTAGGTGTCCCTGGGGGAGCCCTGGGTGTGCCTGGGGTGCCCTGGCTGTCCCCTAGGTGTCCCTGGGGGGGCCCTGGCTGTCCCTGGGGTGCCCTGGCTGTCCCCTAGGTGGCCCTGGGGGTGCCCTGGGTGTCCCTGGGGGTGCCCTGGAGGTCCCCTAGGTGTCCCTGTGGGTGCCCAGAGTGTCCCTGGGAGTGCCATGGCTGTCCCCTAGGGGTCTCTGGGCGTGCCCTGGCTGTCCCGTCAGTGTCCCTGGGAATGCCCTGCCTGTCCCCTAGGTGTCCCTGGGGGTCCCCTTGGTGTCACTGGGGGTGCCCAGGGTGTTCCTTCGGTGTCCCTGGGGGTGCCCTCGCTGTCCCTGGGGTGCTCTGGATGTCCCCTTGGTGTCCCTGGAGGTGCCCTGGCTGTCCCTGGCGTGCCCTGGCTGTGCCCTAGGTGTCCCTGGGGGTGCCCTGGCTGTCACCTAGGTGTCCCTTGGGGTGCCCTGGGTGTCCCTGGGGGTTCCCTGGCTGTCCCCTAGGTGTCCCTGGGGGGGCCCTGGCTGTCCCCTAGGTGTCCCTGGGGGTGCCCTGGCTGTCCCCTAGGTGTCCCTGGGGGGGCCCTGGCTGTCCCCTAGGTGTCCCTGGGGAGGCCCTGGCTGTCCCCTTGGTGTCCCTGGGGGTGCCCTGGGTGTCCCTGGGGGGGCCCTGGCTGTCCCCTAGGTTTCCCTGGGGGTGCCCTGGGTGTCCTTGGGGGGGCCCTGGCTGTCCCCTAGGTGTCCCTGGGGGGGCCGTGGCTGTCCCCTGGGTGTCCCTGGGTGTGCTTTGGGTGTCCCTGGGGGTGCACAGGGTGTCCCTGTGGTTCCCTGGCTGTCCCCTAGGTGTCCCTGGGGGTGCCCTGGGTGTCCCTGGGGGGGCCCTGGCTGTCCCCTAGGTGTCCCTGGGGGTGCATTAGGTGTCCCTGGGGGTGCCCAGGGTGTCCCTGGGGTTCCCTGGCTGTCCCCTAGGTGTCCCTGGGGGGGCCCTGGCTGTCCCCTAGGCGTCCCTCGGGGTGCCCTTCCTGTCCTCTAGGTGTCCCTGGGGGTTCCCTGGCTGTCCCACGGGTTCCCTGGCTGTCCCCTAGGTGTCCCTGGGGGTGGCTAGGGTGTCCCTGGGGTTCCCTGGCTGTCCCCTAGGTGTCCCTGGGGGGGCCCTGGGTGTTCCTGGGGGTGCACAGGGTGTCAGTGGGGTTCCCTGGCTGTCCCGTACTTGTACCTGGGGTTCCCTGGCTGTCCCCTAGGTTTCCCTGGGGGTGCCCTGAGTGCCCCTGGGCTGCCCTGGCTGTCCCCTAGGTGTCCCTGGGCGTCCCCTTGGTGTCCCTGGGGGTGCCCAGGGTGTCCCTTAGGTGTCCCTGGGGGTGCCCTTGCTGTCCCCTTGGTGTCCCTGGGGGTGCCCTAGGTGTCCCTGGGGATGCCCTGGCTGTCCCCTAGGTGTCCCTGGGGCTTCCCTGCGTGTCCCTTAGGTGTCCTTGGGGGTGCCCTGGCTGTCCCTAGGGTGGCATGGCTGTGCCCTCGGTGTCCCTGGGGGTGCCCTGGCTGTCCCTAGGGTGCCCTGGCTGTCCCCTAGGTGTCCCTGGGGGTGCCCTGGGTGTGCCTAGGGTGCCCTGGCTGTCCCCTAGGTGTCCCTGGGGGTGCCCTGGCTGTCCCCTAAGTGTCCCTGGGGGTGCCCTGGGTGTCCCTGGGGTGCCCTGGCTGTCCCCTAGTTGTCCCTGGGGGGGCCCTGGCTGTCCCCTAGGTGTCCCTGGGGGTGCCCTGCCTGTCCCCTAGGCGTCCCTGGGGATGCC
Organism: Chamaea fasciata; assembly: GCF_029207755.1. Classification (NCBI taxonomy): domain Eukaryota; kingdom Metazoa; phylum Chordata; class Aves; order Passeriformes; family Sylviidae; genus Chamaea; species Chamaea fasciata. The sequence goes on along the minus strand of NW_027095223.1, from coordinate 4,852 downwards.
CTGGCTGTCCTCTAGGTGTCCCTGGGGGTGCCCTGGGTGTCCCTGGGGATGCCCTGGCTGTCCCCTAGGTGTCCCTGGGGGTGAGCTGGGTGTGCCTAGCGTGCCCTGGCTGTGCCCTTGGTGTCCCTGGGGGTGCCATGGCTGTCCCCTAGGTGTCACTGGGGGTGCCCTGGCTGTCCTCTAGGTGTCCCTGGGGGTGCCCTGCGTGTCCCTGGGGTGCCCTGGCTGTCCCCTATGTGTCCCTGGGGGTGCCCTGGCTGTCTTTAGGATGCCCTGGCTGTCCCCTAGGTGTCCCTGGGGGTGCCCTGGGTGTCCCTGGAGTGCCCTGGCTGTCCCCTAGTTGTCCCTGAGGGGGCCCTGGCTGTCCCCTCGGTGTCCCTGGGGGTGCCCTGCCTGTCCCCTAGGTGTCCCTGGGGGTGCCCTGGCTGTCCTCTAGGTGTCCCTGGGGGTGCCCTGGGTGTCCCTGGCGATGCCCTGGCTGTCCCCTAGGTGTCCCAGGCGTTGCCCTGGCTGTCCCTAGGGTGCCCTGGCTGTGCCCTTGGTGTCCCTGGGGGTGCTCTGGCTGTCCCTCGGGTGCCCTGGCTGTCCCCTAGGTGTCCCTGGGGGTGCCCTGGCTGTCCCTGGAGTGCCCTGGCTGTCCCCTAGGTGTCCCTGGGGGTGCCCTGGCTGTCCCCTAGGTGTCCCTGGGGTTGCCCTGGCTGTCTTGTAGGTGTCCCTGGGGGTGCCCTGGCTGTCCCCTAGGTGTCCCTGGGGGTGCCCTGGGTGTCCCTGGTGTGCCCTGGCTGTCCCCTATATGTCCATGTGGGTGCCCAGAGTGTCCCTGGGAGTGCCCTGGCTGTCCCCTAGGGGTCTCTGGGGGTGCCCTGGCTGTCCCGTCAGTGTCCCTGGGAATGCCCTGCCTGTCCCCTAGGTTTCCCTTGGGGTCCCCTTAGTGTCCCTGGGGGTGCCCAGGGTGTCCCTGGGGATGCCCTGGCTGTCCCCTAGGTGTCCCTGGGGCTTCCCTGCGTGTCCCTTAGGTGTCCTTGGGGGTGCCCTGGCTGTCCCTAGGGTGGCATGGCTGTGCCCTCGGTGTCCCTGGGGGTGCCCTGGCTGTCCCTAGGGTGCCCTGGCTGTCCCCTAGGTGTCCCTGGGGGTGCCCTGGGTGTGCCTAGGGTGCCCTGGCTGTCCCCTAGGTGTTCCTGGGGGTGCCCTGAGTGTGCCTGGGGTGCCCTGGCTGTCCCCTAGGTGTCCCTGGGGGTGCTCTGGCTGTCCCCTAAGTGTCCCTGGGGGTGCCCTGGGTGTCCCTGGGGTGCCCTGGCTGTCCCCTAGTTGTCCCTGGGGGGGCCCTGGCTGTCCCCTAGGTGTCCCTGGGGGTGCCCTGCCTGTCCCCTTGGTGACCCTGGGGATGCCCTGGCTGTCCTCTAGGTGTCCCTGGGGGTGCCCTGGGTGTCCCTGGGGATGCCCTGGCTGTCCCCTAGGTGTCCCTGGGGGTGCGCTGGGTGTGCCTAGGGTGCCCTGGCTGTGCCCTTGGTGTCCCTGGGGGTGCCATGGCTGTCTCTGGAGTGCCCTGGCTGTCTCCTAGGTGTCCCTGGGGGTGCCCTGGCTGTCCCCTAGGTGTCACTGGGGGTGCCCTGGCTGTCCCCTCGGTGTCCCTGGGGGTGCCCTGGCTGTCCCCTAGGTGTCACTGGGGGTGCCCTGGCTGTCCTCTAGGTGTCCCTGGGGGTGCCCTGCGTGTCCCTGGGGTGCCCTGGCTGTCCCCTAGGTGTCCCTGGGGGTGCCCTGGCTGTCCCCTAGGTGTCCCTGGGGGTGTCCTGCCTTCCTCTCGGTGTCCCTGGGGGTGCCCTGCCTGCCCCCTATGTGTCCCTCGGGGTGCCCTGGCTGTCCCCTAGTTGTCCCTGGGGGGGCCCTGGCTGTCCCCTAGGTGTCCCTGGGGGTGCCCTGCCTGTCCCCTAGGTGTCCCTAGGGGTGCCCTGACTGTCCTCTAGGTGTCCCTGGGGGTGCCCTCGGTGTCCCTGGGGGTGCCCTGGCTGTCACCTAGGTGTCCCTGGGGGTGCCCTGGCTGTCCTCTAGGTGTCCCTGGGGGTGCCCTGGGTGTCCCTGAGGATGCCCTGGGTGTCCCCTAGGTGTCCCAGGCGTTGCCCTGGCTGTCCCTAGGGTGCCCTGGCTGTCCCCTAGGTGTCCCTGGGGGTGCCCTGGCTGTCCCTGGAGTGCCCTGGCTGTCCCCTAGGTGTCCCTGGGGGTGCCCTGGCTGTCCCCTAGGTGTCCCTGGGGTTGCCCTGGCTGTCTTCTAGGTGTCCCTGGGGGTGCCCTGGCTGTCCCCTAGGTGTCCCTGGGTGTGCCCTGGGTGTCCCTGGGCGTGCACAGGGTGTCCCTGGGGTTCCCTGGCTGCTCCCTAGGTGTCTCTGGGGGGGCCCTGGTGTCCCTGGGTTGCCCTGGCTGTCCCCTAGGTGTCCTTGCCTGGCTCGTATCCTCGACTCCGCCTCCGGCGCCATGGTGACTCCCCTCCCAGTCTGGACCATTGTGGCCTCACCCCCTCCCCTGGGGCCATCCGACCCATCCCAGTATAGACCAGTAAGGCACCGAGTGGCCACCATGGACCCCCACACGCCTGCCCGTTCATCCCAGTTCATCCCAGTCCACTCTTTGTCCATCCCAGGTTTCTCTGGTCACCCTCCCAGTGCTCTCAGTCCATCCCAGTCCCGCAGGTGTTGGTGCTTGGGGCTTGATGAGCTGGTGCCTGTCCGCAACGTGGAGCGGCTCAAACGGGACCTCAGGGTGAGGGGGGCGCGGATTTGGGGGGATCCTGGGGGTCCTGAGTTGTCGTGGAGGGGGTTTTTGGGTTGTGGGGGGTCCGGGGGGCGTCCTGGGGGCTGCTTTGGGTGCTTTGGGGGGTATTCGGGAGGTTTGGGCGGCCCATTTGAGGCATCAAAGAACCAGAGGAGGGTTTTGATAGCTCCTGGAGGTGGAGGCGGCCGTGGGGGTGAGCTGGCTGTCCCAGGGGGTTCCTGGCTGTCCCTCGATGTCCCTGGGGTGCCCTGGCTGTCACTTAGGTGTCCCTCGGGGTGCCCTGGCTGTCCCTAGGGTGCCCTGGCTGTCCCCTAGGTGTCCCTGGGGTGCCCTGACTGTCCCTAGGTGTCCCTGGGGGTACCCTGGCTGTCCCTGGAGGTGCCCTGCCTGTCCCCTAGGTGTCCCTGGGGGTGTCCTGCCTTGCCCTAGGTGTCCCTGGGGGTGCCCTGGCTGTCCTCTCCGTGTCCCTGGGGGTGCCCTGGGTGTCCCTGGGGTGCCCTGGCTGACCCCAAGGTGTCCCTTGGGGTGCCCAGAGTGTCCCTAGGAGGTCCCTGGCTGTCCCCTAGGGGTCTCTGGGGGTGCCCTGGCTGTCCCGTCAGTGTCCCTGGGGATGCCCTGCCTGTCCCTTAGGTGTCCCTAGGTGTGCCCTGGCTGTCCCTAGGGTGCCCTGGCTGTGCCCTCGGTGTCTCTGGGGGTGCCCTGGCTGTCCCTAGGGTGCCATGGCTGTCCCTAGGGTGCCCTGGCTGTCCTTTCGGTGTCCCTGGGGGTGCCCTGGGTGTCCCTGGGTAGACCTGGCTGTCCCCTAGGTGTCCCTGGGGGGGCCCTGGCTGTCCCCTAGGTGTCCATGGGTGGGCCCTGGGTGTCCCTGGGGTGCCCGGGAGGTCCCCTACGTGTCCCTGGGGTACCCTGGGTGTCCCTGGGCTGCCCTGGGGTGCCCTGCCTGTCCTCTCGGTGTCCCTGGGGGTGCCCTGGCTGTGCCCTCGGTGTCCCTGGGGGTGTCCTGGCTGTCCCTGGAGTGCCCTGGCTGTCCCCTAGTTGTCCCTGGGGGGGCCCTGGCTGTCCCCTAGGTGTCCCTGGGGGGTCCCTGCCTGTCCCCTAGGTGTCCCTGGGGATGCCCTGGCTGTCCTCTACGTGTCCCTGGGGGTGCCCTGGGTGTCCCTGGGGATGCCCTGGCTGTCCCCTAGGTGTCCCTGGGGGTGCGCTGGGTGTCCCTAGGGTGCCCTGGCTGTGCCCTTGGTGTCCCTGCGGGTGCTCTGGTTGTCCCTCGGGTGCCCTGGCTGTCCCCTAGGTGTCCCTGGGGGTGCCCTGGTGTCCCTCGGGGTGCCCTGGGTGTCCCCTAGGTGTCCCTGGGGGTGCCCTCGCTGTCCCCTAGGCGTCACTGGGGGTGCCCTGGCTGTCCTCTAGGTGTCCCTGGGGGTGCCCTGCCTGTCCCTGGGGTTCCCTGGCTGTCCCCTAGGTGTCCCTGGGGGTGCCCTGGTAGTCCCCTTCGTGTCCCTGGGGGTGCCCTGGGTGTCCCTGGGGGTGCCCTGGCGGTCCCTATGGTGCCCTGTCTGTCTTCAAGGTGTCCCTGTGGGTGCCCAGAGTGTCCTTGGGAGTGCCCTGGCTGTCCCCTAGGTGTCCCTGGGGGTGCTCGGCCTGTCCCCTAGGGGTCTCTGGGGGTGCCCTGGCTGTCCCGTCAGTGTCCCTGGGGGTGCCCTGCCTGTCCCCTAGGTGTCCCTGGGGGTGCTCGGCCTGTCCCCTAGGTGTCCCTGGGGGTGCCCTGGGTGTCCCCTAGGTGTCCCTGGGGGTGCCCTGCCTGTCCCCTAGGTGTTCCTGGGGGTGCCCTGGCTGTCTTTAGGGTGCCCTGGCTGTCCCCTAGGTGTCCCTGGGGGTGCCCTTGGCGTCCCTGGAGTGCCCTGGCTGTCCCCTAGTTGTCCCTGGGGGGGCCCTGGCTGTCCCCTAGGTGTCTCTGGGGGTGCCCTGGCTGTCCTCTAGGTGTCCCTGGGGGTGCCCTGGGTGTCCCTGGGGATGCCCTGGCTGTCCCCTAGGTGTCCCTGGCGTTGCCCTGGCTGTCCCTAGGGTGCCCTGGCTGTGCCCTTGGTGTCCC
>NW_027095222.1:0-28999 GCF_029207755.1 Chamaea fasciata | reverse complement strand
AGGGAGTTGGGTACAAAGGATGGCCTGTTTCCAGGGGTAAGTAAAGTCAGCTGCCCAGGTGCCTGATGTCAGTTTGTAGGAGGCCTTTGGCCCTCCATGGGAAGCCAGGCTTCCAGCTTGTGGCATCTTGCATCTAGAAGAAATCCTGTTCCGTTTGGGATTGTAGGTGGCCGAGGCCAGGCGCCCGGCAGAGGGAGTTGGGCACAAAGGATGTCCTGTATCCAGGGGTAAGTAAAGTTAGCTGCCCAGGTGCCTTATGTCAGTTTTTAGGACGCCTTTGGCCCTCCAAGGGAAACTAGTCTTCCAGTTTGTGGCAGCTTACATCTGGAAGAAATCCTGTTCCGTTCGGGATTGTAGGTGGCCGAGGCCAGGTGCCCGGCAGAGGGAGTCGGGCACAAATGATGGCCTGTTTCCAGGGGTTAGTAAAGTCAGCTGCCCAGGTGCCTGATGTCAGTTTGTAGCAGGCCTTTGGCCCTCCATGGGAAGCAAGTCATCCAGTTTGTGGCAGCTTGCATCTGAAAGAAATCCTGTTCCGTTCGGGATTGTAGGTGGCCGAGGCCAGGTGCCCGGCAGAGGGAGTTGGGCACAAATGATGGCCTGTTTCCAGGGGTTAGTAAAGTCAGCTGCCCAGGTGCCTGATGTCAGTTTGTAGGAGGCCTTTGGCCCTCCAAGTGAAGCAAGTCTTCCAGTTTGTGGCAGCTTGCATCTGGAAGAAATCCTGTTCTGTTCGGGATTGTAGGTGGCCGAGGCCAGGTGTCCGGCAGAGGGAGTTGGGCACAAATGATGGCCTGTTTCCAGGGGTTAGTAAAGTCAGCTGCCCAGGTGCCTGATGTCAGTTTGTAGGAGGCCTTTGGCCCTCCAAGGGAAGCTAGTCTTCCAGTTTGTGGCAGCTTGCATCTGGAAGAAGTCCTGTTCCATTCGGGATTGTAGGTGGCCGAAGCCAGGTGCCCGGCACAAGGAGTTGGGCACAAAGGATGGCCTGTTTCCAGGGAAAAGTAAAGTCAGCTGCCCAGGTGCCTGATGTCAGTTTGTAGGAGGCCTTTGGCCCTCCATGGGTAGCCAGGCTTCCTGCTTGTGGCAGCTTGCATCTGGAAGAAATCCTGTTCCGTTCGGGATTGTAGGTGGCCGGATCCGGGTGCCCTGCTGAGGGAGTTGGGAACAAAGTATGGTCTGTTTCCAGGGGTAAGTAATGTCAGCTGCCCAGGTGCCTGATGTCAGTTTGTAGGAGGCCTTTGGCCCTCCATGGGAAGCCAGGCTTCCTGCTTGTTCCAGCTTGCATCTGGCAGAAATCCTGTTTCGTTCTGGATTGTAGGTGGCCGAGGCCTGGTGCCCGGCAGAGGGACTTGGGCACAAATGATGGCCTGTTTCCAGGGGTAAGTAAAGTCAGCTGCCCAGGTGCCTGATGTCAGTTTGTAGCAGGCCTTTGGCCCTCTAAGAGAAGGTAGTCTTCCAGTTTGTGGCAGCTTGCATCTGGAAGAAATCCTGTTCCGTTTAGGATCGTAGGTGGCCGAGGCCTGGTGCCCGGCAGAGGGAGTTGGGAACAAAGGATGGCCTCTTTCCAGGGGTAAGTAAAGTCAGCTGCCCAGGTGCCTGATGTCAGTTTATAGGAGGCCTTTGGCCCTCCAAGGGAAGCAAGTCTTCCAGTTTGTGGCAGCTTGCATCTGGAAGAAATCCTGTTCCGTTCGGGATTGTAGGTGGCCGAGGCCAGGTGCCCGGCAGAGGGAGTTGGGTACAAATGATGGCCTGTTTCCAGGGGTAAGTAAAGTCAGCTGCCCAGGTGCTTGATGTCAGTTTGCAGGTGGCTATTGTACCTCCATGGGAAGCCAGGCTTCCAGCATGTGGCAGCTTGCATCTGGATGAAATCCTGTTCCGTTCGGGATTGTACGTGGCCGAGGCCTGGTGCCCGGCAGAGTGAGTTGGGAACAAAGGATGGCCTATTTCTAGGGGTAAGTAAAGTCAGCTGCCCAGGTGCCTGATGTCAGTTTGTAGCAGGCCTTTGACTCTCTAAAGGAAGCTAGTCTTCCAGTTTGTAGCAGCTTGCATCTGGAAAAAATCCTGTTCCGTTCGGGATTGTAGGTGCATGGAGCTGGGTGCCCGGCAGAGGGAGTTCGGAACAAAGGATGGCCTGTTTTTAGGGGTAAGTAAAGTCAGCTTCCCAGGTGCCTGATGTCAGTTTGTAGGAGGCTTTTGGCCCTCCAAGAGAAGCCAGGCTTCCTGCTTGTGGCAGCTTGCATCTGGAAGAAATCCTATTCCGTTCGGGATTGTATGTGGCCGAGTCCAGGAGCCCCGCAGAGGGAGTTGGGCACAAATGATGGCCTGTTTCCAGGAGTAAGTAAAGTCAGCTGCCCAGGTGCTTGATGTCAGTTTGTAGGAGGCCTTTGGCCCTTCGAGGGAAACTAGTCTTCCAGTTTGTGGCAGCTTGCATCTGGAAGAAATCCTGTTCCATTCGGGATTGTAGGTGGCCGAGGCCAGGTGCCCGGCAGGGAGAGTAGGGCACAAAGGATGGCCTGTTTCCAGGGGTAAGTAAAGTCAGCTGCCCAGGTGCCTGATGTCAGTTTGTAGGAGGCCTTTGGCCCTCCAAGGGAAGCTAGTCTTCCAGTTTGTGGCTGCTTGCATCTGGAAGAAATCCTGTTCTGTTTCGGATTGTAGGTGGCCGAGGCCTGCTGCCCGGCAGAGGGAGTTGGGCACAAAGGATGGCCTGTTTCCAGAGGTAAGAAAAGTCAGCTGTCCAGGTGCCTGATGTCAGTTTGTAGGAGGCCTTTGGCCCTCCATGGGAAGCTAGTCTTCCAGTTTGTGGCAGCTTGCATCTGGAAGAAATGCTGTTCCGTTTGGGACTGTAGGTGGCCGACGCCTGGTGCCCGGCAGAGGGAGTTGGGCACAAAGGATGGCCTGTTTCCAGGGGTAAGTAAAGTCAGCTGCCCAGGTGCCTGATGTCAGTTTGTAGGAGGCCTTTGGCCCTCCAAGGGATGCAAGTCTTCCAGTTTGTGGCAGCTTGCATCTGGAAGAAGTCCTGTTCCGTTCGGGATTGTAGGTGGCCGAGGCCAGGTGCCTGGCAGAGGGAGTTGGGCACAAAGGATGGCCTGTTTCCAGGGGTTGGTAAAGTCAGTTGCCCAGGTGCCTGATGTCAGTTTGTAGGAGGCCTTTGGCCCTCCATGGGAAGCCAGGCTTCCTGCTTGTGGCAGCTTGCATCTGGAAGAAATCCTGTTCCGTTCGGGATTGTAGGTGGCCGAGGCCTGGTGCCCTGCTGAGGGAGTCGGGAATGAAGGATGGCCTGTTTCCAGGGGTAAGTAAAGTCAGCTGCCCAGGTGCCTGATGTCAGTTTGTAGGAGGCCTTTGGCCCTCCATGGGAAGCCAGGCTTCCTGCTTGTGGCAGCTTGCATCTGGCAGAAATCCTGTTCCGTTCGGGATTGTAGGTGGCCGAGGCCAGGTGCCCGGCAGAGGGAGGTGGGCACAGAGGATGGCCTGTTTCCAGGGGTAAGTAAAGTCACCTGCCCAGGTGCCTGATGTCAGTTTGCAGGTGGCAATTATTCCTCCATGGGAAGCCAGGCTTCCTGCTTGTGGCAGCTTGCATCTGGAAGAAATCCTGTTCCGTTCGGGATTGTAAGTGGCCGGAGCCGGGTGCCCTGCTGAGGGAGTTGGGTACAAAGGATTGCCTGTTTCCAGGGGTAGAGTAAAGTCAGCTGCCCAGGTGCCTGATGTCAGTTTGCAGGTGGCTATTGTTCCTCCATGGGAAGCCAGGCTTCCAGCATGTGGCAGCTTGCATCTGGAAGAAATCCTGTTCCGTTCGGGATTGTAGGTGGCCGAGGCCTGGTGCCCGGCAGGGGGAGTTGGGCACAAAGGATGGCCTGTTTCCAGGGGTAAGTAAAGTCAGCTGCCCAGGTGCCTGATGTCAGTTTGTAGGAGGCCTTTGGCCCTTCAAGGGAAGCCAGGCTTCCAGCTTGTGGCAGCTTGCATCTGGAAGAAATCCTGTTCCGTTTGGGATTGTATGTGGCCGAGGCCTGGTGCCCGGCAGAGGGCGTAGGGCACAAATGATGGCCTGTTTCCAGGAGTAAGTAAAGTCAGCTGCCCAGGTGCCTGATGTCAGTTTGCAGGTGGCTATTGTTCCTCCATGGGAATCCAGGCTTCCTGTTAGTGGCAGCTTGCATCTGGAAGAAATCCTGTTCCATTTGGGATTGTAGGTGGCCGAGGCCAGGTGCCCGGCAGACGGAGTTGGGCACAAAGGATGGCCTGTTTCCAGGGGTAAGTAAAGTCAGCTGCCCAGGTGCCTGATGTCAGTTTGTTGCAGGCCTCAGGCCCCCCAAGTGATGCTAGTCTTCCTGTTCAAGGTAGCTTGCATCTGGAAGAAATCCTGTTCCGTTCGGGATTGTAGGTGGCCGAGGCCTGGTGCCCGGCAGAGGGAGTTGGGCACAAAGGATGGCCTGTTTCCAGGGGTAAGTAAAGTCAGCTGCCCAGGTGCCTGATGTCAGTTTGTAGGAGGCCTTTGGCCCTCCAAGGGAAGCAAGTCTTCCAGTTTGTGGCAGCTTGCATCTGTAAGAAATCCTGTTCCGTTCATGATTGTAGGTGCACGGAGCCAGGTGCCCGGCAGAGGGAGTTGGGAACAAAGGATGGCCTGTTTCCAGGGGTAAGTAAAGTCAGCTGCCCAGGTGCCTGATGTCAGTTAGTAGGAGGCCTTTGGCCCTTCAAGGGAAGCCAGGCTTCCAGTTTGTGGCAGCTTGCATCTGGAAGAAATCCCTTTCCGTTCGCGATTGTACGTGGCCGAGGCCTGGTGCCCGGCAGAGGGAGTTGGGAACAAAGGATGGCCAGTTTCCAGGGGTAAGTAAAGTCAGCTGCCCAGGTGTCTGAAGGCAGTTTATAGGAGGCTTTTGGCCCTTCAAGGGAATCCAGGCTTCCAGTTTGTGGCAGCTTGCATCTGGAAGAAATCCTGTTCCGTTCTGGATTGTAGGTGGCCGGAGCAGGGTGCCCTGCTGAGGTAGTTGGGAACAAAGGATGGCCTGTTTCCAGGGGTAAGTAAAGTCAGCTGCCCAGGTGCCTGATGACAGTTTGTAGTAGGCATTTGGCTCTCCAAGGGAAGCCAGGCTTCCAGCTTGTGGCAGCTTGCATCTGGAAGAAATCCTGTTCCGTTCGGGATTGTAGGTGGCTGAGGCCAGGTGCCCGGCAGAGGGAGTTGGGCACAAAGGATGGCTTCTTTCCAGGGGTAAGTAAAGTCAGCTGCCCAGGTGCCTGATGTCAGTTTGTAGCAGGCCTTTGGCCCTCTAAAAGAAGCTAGTCTTCCAGTGTGTGGCAGCTTGCATCTGGAAGAAATCCTGTTCCGTTCGGGATTGTAGGTGGCCGAGGCCAGGTGCCCGGCAGGGAGAGTAGGGCACAAAGGATGGCCTGTTTCCAGGGGTAAGTAAAGTCAGCTGCCCAGGTGCCTGATGTCAGTTTGTAGGAGGCCTTTGGCCCTCCAAGGGATGCAAGTCTTCCAGTTTGTGGCAGCTTGCATCTGGAAGAAGTCCTGTTCCGTTCTAGATTGTAGGTGGCCGAGGCCAGGTGCCTGGCAGAGGGAGTTGGGCACAAAGGATGGCCTGTTTCCAGGGGTTGGTAAAGTCAGCTGCCCAGGTGCCTGATGTCAGTTTGTAGGAGGCCTTTGGCCCTCCATGGGAAGCCAGGCTTCATGCTTGTGGCAGCTTGCATCTGGAAGAAATCCTGTTCCGTTTGGGATTGTAGGTGTCCGAGGCTAGGTGCCCGGCAGAGGGAGTTGGGCACAAAGGATGGCCTGTTTCCAGGGGTAAGTAAAGTCAGCTGCCCAGGTGCATGTGTCAGTTTGTAGGAGGCCTTTGGCCCTCCAGGGGAAGCAAGTCTACCAGTTTGTGGCAGCTTGCATCTGGAAGAAATCCTGTTCCGTTCGGGATTGTAGGTGGCCGAGGCCAGGTGCCCGGCAGAGGGAATTGGGCACAAATGGTGGCCTGTTTCCAGGGGTAAGTAAAGTCAGCTGCCCAGGTGCCTGATGTCAGTTTGCAGGTGGCTATTGTTCCTCCATGGGAAGCCAGGCTTCCAGCTTGTGGCAGCTTGCATCTGGAAGAAATCCTGTTCCGTTCAGGATTGTAGGTGGCCGAGGCCTGGTGCCCGGCAGGGGGAGTTGGGCACAAAGGATGGCCTGTTTCCAGGGGTAAGTAAAGTCAGCTGCCCAGGTCCCTGATGTCATTTTGTAGCAGGCCTTTGGCCCTCCAAGAAAAACTAGTCTTCCAGTTTGTCGCAGCTTGCATCTGGAAGAAATCCTGTTCCATTCGGGATTCTAGGTGGCCGAGGCCAGGTGCCCGGCAGAGGGAGTTGGGCACAAATGATGGCCTGTTTCCAGGGGTAAGTAAAGTCAGCTGCCCAGGTGCCTGATGTCAGTTTGTAGCAGGCCTTTGGTCCTCCAACGGAAACTAGTCTTCCAGTTTGTGGCAGCTTGCATCTGTAAGAAATCCTGTTCCGTTCATGATTGTAGGTGCACGGAGCCAGGTGCCCGGCAGAGGGAGTTGGGAACAAAGGATGGCCTGTTTCCAGGGGTAAGTAAAGTCAGCTGCCCAGGTGCCTGATGTCAGTTAGTAGGAGGCCTTTGGCCCTTCTAGGGAAGCCAGGCTTCCAGTTTGTGGCAGCTTGCATCTGGAAGAAATCCCTTTCCGTTCGGGATTGTACGTGGCCGAGGCCTGGTGCCCGGCAGAGGGAGTTGGGAACAAAGGATGGCCAGTTTCCAGACGTAAGTAAAGTCAGCTGCCCAGGTGTCTTATGTCAGTTTATAGGAGGCTTTTGGCCCTCCAAGGGAAGCCAGGCTTCCAGTTTGTGGCAGCTTGCATCTGGAAGAAATCCTGTTCCGTTCTGGTTTGTAGGTGGCCGGAGCAGGGTGCCCTGCTGAGGTAGTTGGGAAAAAAGGATAGCCTGTTTCCAGGGGTAAGTAAAGTCAGCTGCCCAGGTGCCTGATGACAGTTTGTAGTAGGCATTTGGCTCTCCAAGGGAAGCCAGGCTTCCAGCTTGTGGCAGCTTGCATCTGGAAGAAATCCTGTTCCGTTCTGGATTGTAGGTGGCTGAGGCCAGGTGCCCGGCAGAGGGAGTTGGGCACAAAGGATATCTTCTTTCCAGGGGTAAGTAAAGTCAGCTGCCCAGGTGCCTGATGTCAGTTTGTAGCAGGCCTTTGGCCCTCTAAAAGAAGCTAGTCTTCCAGTGTGTGGCAGCTTGCATCTGGAAGAAATCCTGTTCCGTTCGGGATTGTAGGTGGCCGAGGCCAGGGGCTCAGCAGAGGGAGTTGGGCACAAAGGATGGCCTGTTTCCAGGGGTAAGTAAAGTCTGATTCCCAGGTGCCTGATGTCAGTTTGTAGGAGGCTTTTGGCCCTCCAAGGGAAGCCAGGCTTCCTGCTTGTGGCAGCTTGCATCTGGAAGAAATCCTATTCCGTTCGGGATTGTACGTGGCCGAGGCCTGGTGCCCGGCTAAGGGAGTTGGGCACAAAGGGTGGGTTTCTCCAAAGGTAAGTAAAGTCAGCTGCCCAGGTGCCTGATGTCAGTTTGTAGCAGGCCTTTGGCCCTCTAAAGGAAGCTAGTCTTCCAGTTTGTGGCAGCTTGCATCTGGAAGAAATCCTGTTCCGTTCGGGATTGTATGTGGCCGAGGCCAGGAGCCCGGCAGAGGGAGTTGGGCACAAATGATGGCCTGTTTCCAGGAGTAAGTAAAGTCAGCTGCCCAGGTGCCTGATGTCAGTTTGTAGGAGGCCTTTGGCCCTTCAAGGGAAACTAGTCTTCCAGTTTGTGGCAGCTTGCATCTGGAAGAAATCCTGTTCCGTTTGGGATTGTAGGTGTCCGCGGCTAGGTGCCCGGCAGAGGGAGTTGGGCACATAGATGGCCTGTTTCCAGGGGTAAGTAAAGTCAGCTGCCCAGGTGCCTGGTGTCAGTTTGTAGGAGGCCTTTGGCCCTCCAAGGGAACCAAGTCTACCAGTTTGTGGCAGCTTGCATCTGGAAGAAATCCTGTTCCGTTCGGGATTGTAGGTGGCCGAGGCCAGGTGCCCGGCAGAGGGAGTTGGGCACAAATGATGGCCTGTTTCCAGGGGTAAGTAAAGTCAGCTGCCCAGGTGCCTGATGTCAGTTTGCAGGTGGCTATTGTACCTCCATGGGAAGCCAGGCTTCCAGCGTGTGACAGCTTGCATCTGGAAGAAATCCTGTTCCGTTTGGGATTGTATGTGGCCGAGGCCTGGTGCCCGGCAGAGGGCGTAGGGCACAAATGATGGCCTGTTTCCAGGAGTAAGTAAAGTCAGCTGCCCAGGTGCCTGATGTCAGTTTGCAGGTGGCATTTGTTCCTCCATGGGAATCCAGGCTTCCTGTTTGTGGCAGCTTGCATCTGGAAGAAATCCTGTTCCATTTGGGATTGTAGGTGGCCGAGCCCAGGTGCCCGGCAGACGGTGTTGGGCACAAAGAATGGCCTGTTTCCAGGGGTAAGTAAAGTCAGCTGCCCAGGTGCCTGATGTCAGTTTGTTGCAGGCCTCAGGCCCCCCAAGTGATGCTAGTCTTCCTGTTCAAGTCAGCTTGCATCTGGAAGAAATCCTCTTCCGTTCGGGATTGTAGGTGGCCGAGGCCTGGTGCCCGGCAGAGGGAGTTGGGCACAAAGGATGGCCTGTTTCCAGGGGTAAGTAAAGTCAGCTGCCCAGGTGCCTGATGTCAGTTTGTAGCAGGCCTTTGACCCTCCAAGGGAAGCAAGTCTTCCAGTTTGTGGCAGCTTGCATCTGGAAGAAATCCTGTTCCGTTCATGATTGTAGGTGCACGGAGCCAGGTGCCCGGCAGAGGGAGTTGGGAACAAAGGATGGCCTGTTTCCAGGGGTAAGTAAAGTCAGCTGCCCAGGTGCCTGATGTCAGTTAGTAGGAGGCCTTTGGCCCTTCAAGGGAAGCCAGGCTTCCAGTTTGTGGCAGCTTGCATCTGGAAGAAATCCTGTTCCGTTCGGGATTGTACGTGGCCGAGGCCTGGTGCCCGGCAGAGGGAGTTGGGAACAAAGGATGGCCAGTTTCCAGGGGTAAGTAAAGTCAGCTGCCCAGGTGTCTGATGTCAGTTTATAGGAGGCTTTTGGCCCTCCAAGGGAAGCCAGGCTTCCAGTTTGTGGCAGCTTGCATCTGGAAGAAATCCTGTTCCGTTCTGGATTGTAGGTGGCCGGAGCAGGGTGCCCTGCTGAGGTAGTTGGGAACAAAGGATGGCCTGTTTCCAGGGGTAAGTAAAGTCAGCTGCCCAGGTGCCTGATGACAGTTTGTAGTAGGCATTTGGCTCTCCAAGGGAAGCCAGGCTTCCAGCTTGTGGCAGCTTGCATCTGGAAGAAATCCTGTTCCGTTCGGGATTGTAGGTGGCTGAGGCCAGGTGCCCGGCAGAGGGAGTTGGGCACAAAGGATGGCTTCTTTCCAGGGGTAAGTAAAGTCAGCTGCCCAGGTGCCTGATGTCAGTTTGCAGGTGGCTATTGTACCTCCATGGGAAGCCAGGCTTCCAGCGTGTGGCAGCTTGCATCTGGAAGAAATCCTGTTCCGTTCAGGATTGTAGGTGCCGAGGCCTGGTGCCCGGCAGGGGGAGTTGGGCACAAAGGATGGCCAGTTTCCAGGGGTAAGTAAAGTCAGCTGCCCAGGTCCCTGATGTCATTTTGTAGCAGGCCGTTGGCCCTCCAAGAAAAACTAGTCTTCCAGTTTGTGGCAGCTTGCATCTGGAAGAAATCCTGTTCCATTCGGGATTGTAGGTGGCAGAGGCCAGGTGCCCGGCAGATAGAGTTGGGCACAAATGAAGGCCTGTTTCCAGGGGTAAGTAAAGTCAGCTGCCCAGGTGCCTGATGTCAGTTTGTAGGAGGCCTTTGGCCCTTCAAGTGAAACTAGTCTTCCAGTTTGTAGCAGCTTGCATCTGGAAGAAATCCTGTTCCGTTTGGGATTGTAGGTGTCCGAGGCTAGGTGCCCGGCAGAGGCAGTTGGGCACAAAGGATGGCCTGTTTCCAGGGGTAAGTAAAGTCAGCTGCCCAGGTGCCTGGTGTCAGTTTGTAGGAGGCCTTTGGCCCTCCAAGGGAACCAAGTCTACCAGTTTGTGGCAGCTTGCATCTGGAAGAAATCCTGTTCCGTTCGGGATTGTAGGTGGCCGAGGCCAGGTGCCCGGCAGAGGGAGTTGGGCACAAAGGATGGCCTGTTTCCAGGGGTAAGTAAAGTCAGCTGCCCAGGTGCCTGATGTCAGTTTGCAGGTGGCTATTTTACCTCCATGGGAAGCCAGGCTTCCAGCGTGTGGCAGCTTGCATCTGGAAGAAATCCTGTTCCGTTCAGGATTGTAGGTGCATGGAGCTGGGTGCCCGGCAGAGGGAGTTGGGAACAAAGGATGGCCTGTTTTTAGGGGTAAGTAAAGTCAGCTTCCCAGGTGCCTGATGTCAGTTTGTGGGAGGCTTTTGGCCCTCCAAGGGAAGCCAGGCTTCCTGCTTGTGGCAGCTTGCATCTGGAAGAAATCCTATTCCGTTTTGGATTGTACGTGGCCGAGGCCTGGTGCCCGGCTAAGGGAGTTGGGCACAAAGGGTGGGTTTCTCCAAAGGTAAGTAAAGTCAGCTGCCCAGGTGCCTGATGTCAGTTTGTAGCAGGCCTTTGGCCCTCTAAAGGAAGCTAGTCTTCCAGTTTGTGGCAGCTTGCATCTGGAAGAAATCCTGTTCCGTTCGGGATTGTATGTGGCCGAGTCCTGGAGCCCGGCAGAGGGAGTTGGGCACAAATGATGGCCTGTTTCCAGGAGTAAGTAAAGTCAGCTGCCCAGGTGCCTGATGTCAGTTTGTAGGAGGCCTTTGGCCCTTCAAGGGAAACTAGTCTTCCAGTTTGTGGCAGCTTGCATCTGGAAGAAATCCTGTTCCATTCGGGATTGTAGGTGGCCGAGGCCAGGTGCCCGGCAGGGAGAGTAGGGCACAAAGGATGGCCTGTTTCCAGGGGTAAGTAAAGTCAGCTGCCCAGGTGCCTGATGTCAGTTTGTAGGAGGCCTTTGGCCCTCCAAGGGAAGCTAGTCTTCCAGTTTGTGGCTGCTTGCATCTGGAAGAAATCCTGTTCTGTTTGGGATTGTAGGTGGCCGAGGCCTGCTGCCCGGCAGAGGGAGTTGGGCACAAAGGATGGCCTGTTTCCAGGGGTAAGTAAAGTCAGCTGCCCAGGTGCCTGATGTCAGTTTGTGGGAGGCCTTTGGCCCTCCAAGGGATGCAAGTCTTCCAGTTTGTGGAAGCTTGCATCTGGAAGAAGTCCTGTTCCGTTCGGGATTGTAGGTGGCCGAGGCCAGGTGCCTGGCAGAGGGAGTTGGGCACAAAGGATGGCCTGTTTCCAGGGGTTGGTAAAGTCAGCTGCCCAGGTGCCTGATGTCAGTTTGTAGGAGGCCTTTGGCCCTCCATGGGAAGCCAGGCTTCCTGCTTGTGGCAGCTTGCATCTGGAAGAAATCCTGTTCCGTTCGGGATTGTAGGTGGCCGAGGCCTGGTGCCCTGCTGAGGGAGTCGGGAACAAAGGATGGCCTGTTTCCAGGGGTAAGTAAAGTCAGCTGCCCAGGTGCCTGATGTCAGTTTGTAGGAGGCCTTTGGCCCTCCATGGGAAGCCAGGCTTCCTGCTTGTGGCAGCTTGCATCTGGCAGAAATCCTGTTCCGTTTGGGATTGTAGGTGGCCGAGGCCAGGTGCCCGGCAGAGGGAGGTGGGCATAGAGGATGGCCTGTTTCCAGGGGTAAGTAAAGTCAGCTGCCCAGGTGCCTGATGTCAGTTTGCAGGTGGCAATTATTCCTCCATGGGAAGCCAGGCTTCCTGCTTGTGGCAGCTTGCATCTGGAAGAAATCCTGTTCCGTTCGGGATTGTAAGTGGCCGGAGCCGGGTGCCCTGCTGAGGGAGTTGGGAACAAAGGATTGCCTGTTTCCAAAGGTAAGTAAAGTCAGCTGCCCAGGTGCCTGATGTCAGTTTTTAGCAGGCCTTTGGCCCTCCAAGGGAAACTAGTCTTCCAGTTTGTGGCACCTTGCATCTGGAAGAAATCCTGTTCAGTTCATGATTGTAGGTGGCCGGATCCGGGTGCCCTGCTGAGGGAGTTGGGAACAAAGGATGGCCTGTTTCCAGGGGTAAGTAAAGTCAGCTGCCCACGTGCCTGATGTCAGTTTGTAGAAGGCCTTTGGCCATCTAAGGGAAGGTAGTCTTCCAGTTTGTGGCAGCTTGCATCTGGAAGAAATCCTGTTCCGTTCGGGGTTGTAGGTGGCCGAGGCCAGGCGCCCTGCTGAGGGAGTTGGGAACAAAGGATGGCCTGTTTCCAGGGGTAAGTAAAGTCAGCTGCCCAGGTGCCTGATGTCAGTTTGCAGGTGGCTATTGTTTCTCCATGGGAAGCCAGGCTTCCAGCTTGTGGCAGCTTGCATCTGAAAGAAATCCTGTTCCGTTCGGGATTGTAGGTGGCCGAGGCCTGGTGCCCGGCAGGGGGAGTTGGGCACAAAGGATGGCCTGTTTCCAGGGGTAAGTAAAGTCAGCTGCCCAGGTGCCTGATGTCAGTTTGTAGCAGGCCTTTGGCCCTCCAAGGGAAACTAGTCTTCCAGTTTGTGGCAGCTTACATCTGGAAGAAATCCTGTTCCGTTCGGGATTGTAGGTGGCCGAGGCCAGGTGCCCGGCAGAGGGAGTTGGGCACAAATGATGGCCTGTTTCCAGGGGTAAGTAAAGTCAGCTGCCCAGGTGCCTGATGTCAGTTTGTAGGAGGCCTTTGGCCCTCCAAGGGATGCAAGTCTTCCAGTTTGTGGCAGCTTGCATCTGGAAGAAATGCTGTTCCGTTCGGGATTGTAGGTGGCCGAGGCCAGGTGCCCGGCAGAGGGAGTTGGGCACAAATGATGGCCTGTTTCCAGGGGTAAGTAAAGTCAGCTGCCCAGGTGCCTGATGTCAGTTTGCAGGTGGCTATTGTTCCTCCATGGGAAGCCAGGCTTCCAGCATGTGGCAGCTTGCATCTGGAAAAAATCCTGTTCCGTTCGGGATTGTAGGTGGCCAAGGCCTGGTGCCCGGCAGGCGGAGTTGGGCACAAAGGATGGCCTGTTTCCAGGGGTAAGTAAAGTCAGCTGCCCAGGTGCCTGATGTCAGTTTGTAGCAGGCCTTTGGCCCTCCAAGGGAAACTAGTCTTCCAGTTTGTGGCAGCTTGCATCTGGCAGAAATCCTGTTCCGTTCGGGATTGTAGGTGGCCGAGGCCTGGTGCCCGGCAGAGGGAGTTGGGCACAAAGGATGGCCTGTTTCCAGGGGTAAGTAAAGTCAGCTGCCAAAGTGCCTGATGTCAGTTTGTAGAAGGCCGTTGGCCCTCTAAGGGAAGGTAGTGTTCCAGTTTGTGGCAGCTTGCATCTAAAAGAAATCCTGTTCCGTTTAGGATCGTAGGTGGCCGAGGCCTGGTGCCCGGCAGAGGGAGTTGGGCACAAATGATGGCCTGTTTCCAGGGGTAAGTAAAGTCAGCTTCCCAGGTGCCTGATGTCAGTTTGTAGGAGGCCTTTGGCCCTCCATGGGAAGCCAGGTATCCTGCTTGTGGCAGCTTGCATCTGGAAGAATTCCTGTTCCGTTCGGGATTGTAGGCGGCCGGATCCGGGTGCCCTGCTGAGGGAGTTGGGAACAAAGGATGGCCTGTTTCCAGGGGTAAGTAAAGTCAGCTGCCCAGCTGCCTGATGTCAGTTTGTAGGAGGCCTTTGGCCCTCCATGGGAAGCCAGGTTTCCTGCTTGTGGCAGCTTGCATCTGGAAGAAATCCTGTTCCGTTCGGGATTGTAGGTGGCCGAGGCCTGGTGCCCGTCAGAGGGAGTTGGGCACAAAGGATGGCCTGTTTCCAGGGGTAAGTAAAGTCAGCTGCCCAGGTGCCTGATGTCAGTTTGTAGGAGGCCTTTGGCCCTCTAAGGGAAGGTAGTCTTCCAGTTTGTGGCAGCTTGCATCTAAAAGAAATCCTGTTCCGTTTAGGATCGTAGGTGGCCGAGGCCTGGTGCCTAGCAGAGGGAGTTGGGAACAAAGGATGGCCTGTTTCCAGGGGTAAGTAAAGTCAGCTGCCCAGGTGCCTGATGTCAGTTTGTAGGAGGCCTTTGGCCCTCCAAGGGAAGCAAGTCTTCCAGTTTGTGGCAGCTTGCATCTGGAAGAAATGCTGTTCCGTTCGGGATTGTAGGTGGCCGAGGCCAGGTGCCCGGCAGAGGGAGTTGGGAACAAAGGATGGCCTGTTTCAAGGGGTAAGTAAAGTCAGCTGCCCAGGTGCCTGATGTCAGTTTGCAGGTGGCAATTGTTCCTCCATGGGAAGCCAGGCTTCCTGCTTGTGGCAGCTTGCATCTGGAAGAAATCCTGTTCCGTTCGGGATTGTAGGTGGCCGGAGCCGGGTGCTTTGCTGAGGGAGTTGGGAACAAAGTGTGGCCTGTTTCCAGGGGTAAGTAAAGTCAGCTGCCCAGGTGCCTGATGTCAGTTTGCAGGTGGCTATTGTTTCTCCATGGGAAGCCAGGCTTCCAGCTTGTGGATGCTTGCATCTGGAAGTAATCCTGTTCCGTTTAGGATTGTAGGTGGCCGAGGCCTGGTGCCCGGCAGGGGGAGTTGGGAACAAAGGATGGCCTGTTTCCAGGGGTAAGTAAAGTCAGCTGCCCAGGTGCCTGATGTCAGTTTGTAGCAGGCCTTTGGCCCTCCAAGGGAAACTAGTCTTCCAGTTTGTGGAAGCTTACATCTGGAAGAAATCCTGTTCCGTTCGGGATTGTAGGTGGCCGAGGCCAGGTGCCCGGCAGAGGGAGTTGGGCACAAACGATGGCCTGTTTCCAGGGGTTAGTAAAGTCAGCTGCCCAGGTGCCTGATGTCAGTTTGTAGGAGGCGTTTGGCCCTCCAAGGGAAGCAAGTCTTCCAGTTTGTCGCAGCTTGCATCTGGAAGAAATCCTGTTCCGTTCGGGATTGTAGGTGGCCGAGGCCAGGTGCCCGGCAAAGGAAGTTGGGCACAAAGGATGGCCTGTTTCCAGGGGTAAGTAAAGTCAGCTGCCCAGGTGCCTGATGTCAGTTTGTAGGAGGCCTTTGGCCCTCCATGGGAAGCCAGGCTTCCTGCTTGTGGCAGCTTGCATCTGGCAGAAATCCTGTTCCGTTCGGGATTGTAGGTGGCCGAGGCCTGGTGCCCGGCAGAGGGAGTTGGGAACAAAGGATGGCCTGTTTCCAGGGGTAAGTAAAGACAGCTGCCCAGGTGCTTGATGTCAGTTTGTAGCAGGCCTTTGGCCCTCCAAGGGAAACTAGTCTTCCAGCATGTGGCAGCTTGCATCTGGAAGAAATCCTGTTCCGTTTGGGATTGTAGGTGGGCTAGGCCAGGTGCCCGGCAGAGGGAGTTGGGCACAAAGGATGGCCTGTTTCCAGGGGTAAGTAAAGTCAGCTGCCCAGGTGCCTGATGTCAGTTTGTAGCAGGCCTTTGGCCCTCCAAAGGAAACTAGTCTTCCAGTTTTGGCAGCTTACATCTGGAAGAAATCCTGTTCTGTTCGGGATTGTAGGTGGCCGAGGCCAGGTGCCCGGCAGAGGGAGTCGGGCACAAATGATGGCCTGTTTCCAGGGGTAAGTAAAGTCAGCTGCCCAGGTGCCTGATGTCAGTTTGTAGGAGGCCTTTGGCCCTCCATGGGAAGCCAGGCTTCCTGCTTGTGGCAGCTTGCATCTGGCAGAAATCCTGTTCCGTTCGGGATTGTAGGTGGCCGAGGCCTGGTGCCCGGCAGAGGGAGTTGGGTACAAAGGATGGCCTGTTTCCAGGGGTAAGTAAAGACAGCTGCCCAGGTGCCTGATGTCAGTTTGTAGCAGGCCTTTGGCCCTCCAAGGGAAACTAGTCTTCCAGCATGTGGCAGCTTGCATCTGGAAGAAATCCTGTTCCGTTTGGGATTGTAGGTGGGCTAGGCCAGGTGCCCGGCAGAGGGAGTTGGGCACAAAGGATGGCCTGTTTCCAGGGGTAAGTAAAGTCAGCTGCCCAGGTGCCTGATGTCAGTTTGTAGCAGGCCTTTGGCCCTCCAAAGGAAACTAGTCTTCCAGTTTGTGGCAGCTTACATCTGGAAGAAATCCTGTTCTGTTAGGGATTGTAGGTGGCCGAGGCCAGGTGCCCGGCAGAGGGAGTTGGGCACAAATGATGGCCTGTTTCCAGGGGTAAGTAAAGTCAGCTGCCCAGGTGCCTGATGTCAGTTTGTAGCAGGCCTTTGGCCCTCCAAGGGAAGCTAGTCTTCCAGTTTGTGGCAGCTTGCATCTGGAAGAAATGCTGTTCCGTTCGGGATTGTAGGTGGCCGAGGCCAGGTGCCCGGCAGTGGGAGTTGGGCACAAATGATGGCCTGTTTCCAGGGGTAAGTAAAGTCAGCTGCCCAGGTGCCTGATGTCAGTTTGCCGGTGGCTATTGTTCCTCCATGGGAAGCCAGGCTTCCAGCATGTGGCAGCTTGCATCTGGAAGAAATCCTGTTCCGTTCGGGATTGTAGGTGGCCGAGGCCTAGTGCCCGGCAGGGGGAGTTGGGCACAAAGGATGGCCTGTTTCCAGGGGTAAGTAAAGTCAGCTGCCCAGGTCCCTGATGTCAGTTTGTAGAAGGCCTTTGGCCCTCTAAGGGAAGGTAGTCTTCCAGTTTGTGGCAGCTTGCATCTGAAAGAAATCCTGTTCCGTTTAGGATTGTAGGTGGCCGAGGCCTGGTGCCTAGCAGAGGGAGTTGGGAACAAAGGATGGCCTGTTTCCAGGGGTAAGTAAAGTCAGCTGCCCAGGTGCCTGATGTCAGTTTGTAGGAGGCCTTTGGCCCTCCATGGGAAGCCAGGCTTCCTGCTTGTGGCAGCTTGCATCTGGAAGAAATCCTGTTCCGTTCTGGATTGTAGGTGGCCGTATCCGGGTGCCCGGCTGAGGGAGTTGGGAACAAAGGATGGCCTGTTTCCAGGGGTAAGTAAAGTCAGCTGCCCAGGTGCCTGATGTCAGTTTGTAGGAGGCCTTTGGCCCTCCATGGGAAGCCAGGCTTCCTACTTGTGGCAGCTTGCATCTGGCAGAAATCCTGTTCCGTTTGGGATTGTAGGTGGCCGAGGCCTGGTGCCCGGCAGAGGGAGTAGGGCATAAAGGATGGCCTGTTTCCAGGGATATGTAAAGTCAGCTGCCCAGGTGCCTGATCTCAGTTTGCAGGTGGCAATTGTTCCTCCATGGGAAGCCAGGCTTCCAGCTTGTGGCAGCTTGCATCTGGAAGAAATCCTGTTCCGTTCGGGATTGTAGGTGGGCTAGGCCAGGTGCCCAGCAGAGGGAGTTGGGCACAAAGGATGGCCTGTTTCCAGGGGTAAGTAAAGTCAGCTGCCCAGGTGCCTGATGTCAGTTTGTAGCAGGCCTTTGGCCCTCCAAAGGAAACTAGTCTTCCAGTTTGTGGCAGCTTACATCTGGAAGAAATCCTGTTCTGTTCGGGATTGTAGGTGGCCGAGGCCAGGTGCCCGGCAGAGGGAATTGGGCACAAATGATGGCCTGTTTCCAGGGGTAAGTAAAGTCAGCTGCCCAGGTGCCTGATGTAAGTTTGTAGGAGGCCTTTGGCCCTCCAAGTGATGCAAGTCTTCCAGTTTGTGGCAGCTTGCATCTGGAAGAAATGCTGTTCCGTTCGGGATTGTAGGTGGCAGAGGCCAGGTGCCCGGCAGAGGGAGTTGGGCACAAATGATGGCCTGTTTCCAGGAGTAAGTAAAGTCAGCTGCCCAGGTGCCTGATGTCAGTTTGCAGGTGGCTATTGTTTCTCCATGGGAAGCCAGGCTTCCAGCTTGTGGCTGCTTGCATCTGGAAGTAATCCTGTTCCGTTTAGGATTGTAGGTGGCCGAGGCCTGGTGCCCGGCAGGGGGAGTTGGGCACAAATGATGGCCTGTTTCCAGGGGTAAGTAAAGTCAGCTGCCCAGGTGCCTGATGTCAGTTTGTAGCAGGCCTTTGGCCCTCCAAGGGAAACTAGTCTTCCAGTTTGTGGCAGCTTACATCTGGAAGAAATCCTGTTCCGTTCGGGATTGTAGGTGGCCGAGGCCTGGTGCCCGGCAGAGGGAGTTGGGCACAAACGATGGCCTGTTTCCAGGGGTATGTAAAGTCAGCTGCCCAGGTGCCTGATGTCAGTTTGTAGGAGGCCTTTGGCCCTCCAAGGGAAGCAAGTCTTCCAGTTTGTCGCAGCTTGCATCTGGAAGAAATCCTGTTCCGTTCGGGATTGTAGGTGGCCGAGGCCAGGTGCCCGGCAGAGGGAGTTGGGCACAAAGGATGGTCTGTTTCCAGGCGTAAGTAAAGTCAGCTGCCCAGGTGCCTGATGTCAGTTTGTAGGAGGCCATTGGCCCTCCACAAGAAGCCAGGCTTCGTGCTTGTGGCAGCTTGCATCTGGAAGAAATCCTGTTCCGTTCAAGATTGTAGGTGGCCGGATCCGGGTGCCCTGCTGAGGGAGTTGGGAACAAAGGATGGCCTGTTTCCAGGGGTAAGTAAAGTCAGCTGCCCAGGTGCCTGATGTCAGTTTGCAGGTGGCTATTGTTCCTCCATGGGAAGCCAGGCTTCCAGCATGTGGCAGCTTGCATCTGGAAGAAATCCTGTTCCGTTCGGGATTGTAGGTGGCCGGATCCGGGTGCCCTGCTGAGGGAGTTGGGAACAAAGGATGGCCTGTTTCCAGGGTTAAGTAAAGTCAGCTGCCCAGGTGCCTGATGTCAGTTTGTAGGAGGCCTTTGGCCCTCCATGGGAAGCCAGGCTTCCTGCTTGTGGCAGCTTGCATCTGGCAGAAATCCTGTTCCGTTCGGGATTGTAGGTGGCCGAGGCCTGGTGCCCGGCAGGGGGAGTTGGGCACAAAGGATGGCCTGTTTCCAGGGGTAAGTAAAGTCAGCTGCCCAGGTCCCTGATGTCAGTTTGTAGCAGGCCTTTGGCCCTCCAAGGGAAACTAGTCTTCCAGCATGTGGCAGCTTGCATCTGGAAGAAATCCTGTTCCGTTCGGGATTGTAGGTGGGCTAGGCCAGGTGCCCGGCAGAGGGAGTTGGGCACAAAGGATGGCCTGTTTCCAGGGGTAAGTAAAGTCAGCTGCCCAGGTGCCTGATGTCAGTTTGTAGCAGGCCTTTGGCCCTCCAAAGGAAACTAGTCTTCCAGTTTGTGGCAGATTACATCTGGAAGAAATCCTGTTCTGTTCGGGATTGTAGTTGGCCGAGGCCAGGTGCCCGGCAGAGGGAGTTGGGCACAAATGATGGCCTGTTTCCAGGGGTAAGTAAAGTCAGCTGCCCAGGTGCCTGATGTCAGTTTGTAGGAGGCCATTGGCCCTCCACAAGAAGCCAGGCTTCGTGCTTGTGGCAGCTTGCATCTGGAAGAAATCCTGTTCCGTTCAAGATTGTAGGTGGCCGGATCCGGGTGCCCTGCTGAGGGAGTTGGGAACAAAGGATGGCCTGTTTCCAGGGGTAAGTAAAGTCAGCTGCCCAGGTGCCTGATGTCAGTTTGCAGGTGGCTATTGTTCCTCCATGGGAAGCCAGGCTTCCAGCATGTGGCAGCTTGCATCTGGAAGAAATCCTGTTCCGTTCGGGATTGTAGGTGGCCGAGGCCTGGTGCCCGGCAGGGGGAGTTGGGCACAAAGGATGGCCTGTTTCCAGGGGTAAGTAAAGTCAGCTGCCCAGGTCCCTGATGTCAGTTTGTAGCAGGCCTTTGGCCCTCCAAGGGAAACTAGTCTTCCAGTTTGTCGCAGCTTGCATCTGGAAGAAATCCTGTTCCGTTCGGGATTGTAGGTGGCCGAGGCCTGGTGCCCGGCAGAGGGAGTTGGGCACAAAGGATGGCCTGTTTCCAGGGGTAAGTAAAGTCAGCTGCCCAAGTGCCTGATGTCAGTTTGTAGAAGGCCTTTGGCCCTCTAAGGGAAGGTAGTCTTCCAGTTTGTGGCAGCTTGCATCTAAAAGAAATCCTGTTCCGTTTAGGATTGTAGGTGGCCGAGGCCTGGTGCCTAGCAGAGGGAGTTGGGCACAAATGATGGCCTGTTTCCAGGGGTAAGTAAAGTCAGCTGCCCAGGTGCCTGATGTCAGTTTGTAGGAGGCCTTTGGCCCTCCATGGGAAGCCAGGCTTCCTGCTTGTGGCAGCTTGCATCTGGAAGAAATCCTGTTCCGTTCTGGATTGTAGGTGGCCGGATCCGGGTGCCCGGCTGAGGGAGTTGGGAACAAAGGATGGCCTGTTTCCAGGGGTAAGTAAAGTCAGCTGCCCAGGTGCCTGATGTCAGTTTGTAGGAGGCCTTTGGCCCTCCATGGGAAGCCAGGCTTCCTACTTGTGGCAGCTTGCATCTGGCAGAAATCCTGTTCTGTTTGGGATTGTAGGTGGCTGAGGCCTGGTGCCCGGCAGAGGGAGTTGGGCACAAAGGATGGCCTGTTTCCAGGGGTAAGTAAAGTCAGCTGCCCAGGTGCCTGATGTCAGTTTGTAGCAGGCCTTTGGCCCTCCAAAGGAAACTAGTCTTCCAGTTTGTGGCAGCTTACATCTGGAAGAAATCCTGTTCTGTTCGGGATTGTAGGTGGCCGAGGCCAGGTGCCCGGCAGAGGGAGTTGGGCACAAATGATGGCCTGTTTCCAGGGGTAAGTAAAGTCAGCTGCCCAGGTGCCTGATGTCAGTTTGTAGGAGGCCTTTGGCCCTCCAAGGGATGCAAGTCTTCCAGTTTGTGGCAGCTTGCATCTGGAAGAAATGCTGTTCCGTTCGGGATTGTAGGTGGCCGAGGCCAGGTGCCCGGCAGAGGGAGTTGGGCACAAATGATGGCCTTTTTCCAGGGGTAAGTAAAGTCAGCTGCCCAGGTGCCTGATGTCAGTTTTTAGGAGGCCTTTGGCCCTCCATGGGAAGCCAGGTATCCTGCTTGTGGCAGCTTGCATCTGGAAGAATTCCTGTTCCGTTCGGGATTGTAGGCGGCCGGATCCGGGTGCCCTGCTGAGGGAGTTGGGAACAAAGGATGGCCTGTTTCCAGGGGTAAGTAAAGTCAGCTGCCCAGGTGCCTGATGTCAGTTTGTAGGAGGCCTTTGGCCCTCCATGGGAAGCCAGGCTTCCTGCTTGTGGCAGCTTGCATCTGGCAGAAATCCTGTTCCGTTCGGGATTGTAGGTGGCCGAGGCCTGGTGCCCGTCAGAGGGAGTTGGGCACAAAGGATGGCCTGTTTCCAGGGGTAAGTAAAGTCAGCTGCCCAGGTGCCTGATGTCAGTTTGTAGGAGGCCTTTGGCCCTCTAAGGGAAGGTAGTCTTCCAGTTTGTGGCAGCTTGCATCTAAAAGAAATCCTGTTCCGTTTAGGATCGTAGGTGGCCGAGGCCTGGTGCCCGGCAGAGGGAGTTGGGAAAAAGGATGGCCTGTTTCCAGGGGTAAGTAAAGTCAGCTGCCCAGGTGCCTGATGTCAGTTTGTAGGAGGCCTTTGGCCCTCCAAGGGAAGCAAGTCTTCCAGTTTGTGGCAGCTTGCATCTGGAAGAAATCCTGTTCCGTTCGGGATTGTAGGTGGCCGAGGCCAGGTGCCCGGCAGAGGGAGTTGGGAACAAAGGATGGCCAGTTTCAAGGGGTAAGTAAATCAGCTGCCCAGGTGCCTGATGTCAGTTTGCAGGTGGCAATTGTTCCTCCATGGGAAGCCAGGCTTCCTGCTTGTGGCAGCTTGCATCTGGAAGAAATCCTGTTCCGTTCGGGATTGTAGGTGGCCGGAGCCGGGGTGCTTTGCTGAGGGAGTTGGGAACAAAGGATGGCCTGTTTCCAGGGGTAAGTAAAGTCAGCTGCCCAGGTGCCTGATGTCAGTTTGCAGGTGGCTATTGTTTCTCCATGGGAAGCCAGGCTTCCAGCTTGTGGCTGCTTGCATCTGGAAGTAATCCTGTTCCGTTTAGGATTGTAGGTGGCCGAGGCCTGGTGCCCGGCAGGGGGAGTTGGGCACAAAGGATGGCCTGTTTCCAGGGGTAAGTAAAGTCAGCTGCCCAGGTGCCTGATGTCAGTTTGTAGCAGGCCTTTGGCCCTCCAAGGGAAGCTAGTCTTCCAGTTTGTGGCAGCTTACATCTGGAAGAAATCCTGTTCCGTTCGGGATTGTAGGTGGCCGAGGCCAGGTGCCCGGCAGAGGGAGTTGGGCACAAACGATGGCCTGTTTCCAGGGGTATGTAAAGTCAGCTGCCCAGGTGCCTGATGTCAGTTTGTTGCAGGCCTCTGGCCCCCGAAGTGATGCAAGTCTTCCTGTTCAAGGCAGCTTGCATCTTGAAAAAATCCTGTTCCGTTCAAGATTGTAGGTGGCTGAAGCCGGGTGCCCGGCAGAGGGAGTTGGGAACAAAGGATGGCCTGTTTTTAGGGGTAAGTAAAGTCAGCTGCCCAGGTGCCTGATGTCAGTTTGTAGGAGGCCTTTGGCCCTCCATGGGAAGCCAGGCTTCCTGCTTGTGGCAGCTTGCATCTGGAAGAAATCCTGTTCCGTTCGGGATTGTAGGTACACGGAGCCGGGTGTCGGGTAAAGGGATTTGGGCACAAAGGATGGCCTGTTTCCAGGGGTAAGTAAAGTCAGCTGCCCAGGTGCCTGATGTCAGTTTGTAGGAGGCCTTTGGCCCTCCAAGGGAAGCAAGTCTTCCAGTTTGTGGCAGCTTGCATCTGGAAGAAATCCTGTTCCGTTCGGGATTGTAGGTGGCCGAGGCCAGGTGCCCGGCAGAGGGAGTTGGGAACAAAGGATGGCCAGTTTCAAGGGGTAAGTAAATCAGCTGCCCAGGTGCCTGATGTCAGTTTGCAGGTGGCAATTGTTCCTCCATGGGAAGCCAGGCTTCCTGCTTGTGGCAGCTTGCATCTGGAAGAAATCCTGTTCCGTTCGGGATTGTAGGTGGCCGGAGCCGGGTGCTTTGCTGAGGGAGTTGGGAACAAAGGATGGCCTGTTTCCAGGGGTAAGTAAAGTCAGCTGCCCAGGTGCCTGATGTCAGTTTGCAGGTGGCTATTGTTTCTCCATGGGAAGCCAGGCTTCCAGCTTGTGGCTGCTTGCATCTGGAAGTAATCCTGTTCCGTTTAGGATTGTAGGTGGCCGAGGCCTGGTGCCCGGCAGGGGGAGTTGGGCACAAAGGATGGCCTGTTTCCAGGGGTAAGTAAAGTCAGCTGCCCAGGTGCCTGATGTCAGTTTGTAGCAGGCCTTTGGCCCTCCAAGGGAAACTAGTCTTCCAGTTTGTGGCAGCTTACATCTGGAAGAAATCCTGTTCCGTTCGGGATTGTAGGTGGCCGAGGCCAGGTGCCCGGCAGAGGGAGTTGGGCACAAACGATGGCCTGTTTCCAGGGGTATGTAAAGTCAGCTGCCCAGGTGCCTGATGTCAGTTTGTTGCAGGCCTCTGGCCCCCGAAGTGATGCAAGTCTTCCTGTTCAAGGCAGCTTGCATCTTGAAAAAATCCTGTTCCGTTCAAGATTGTAGGTGGCTGAAGCCCCGGGTGCCCGGCAGAGGGAGTTGGGAACAAAGGATGGCCTGTTTTTAGGGGTAAGTAAAGTCAGCTGCCCAGGTGCCTGATGTCAGTTTGTAGGAGGCCTTTGGCCCTCCATGGGAAGCCAGGCTTCCTGCTTGTGGCAGCTTGCATCTGGAAGAAATCCTGTTCCGTTCGGGATTGTAGGTACACGGAGCCGGGTGTCGGGTAAAGGGATTTGGGCACAAAGGATGGCCTGTTTCCAGGGGTAAGTAAAGTCAGCTGCCCAGGGTGCCTGATGTCAGTTTGTAGGAGACCTTTGGCCCTCCATGGGAAGCCAGGCTTCCTGCTTGTGGCAGCTTGCATCTGGAAGAAATCCTGTTCCGTTCTGGATTGTAGGTGGCCGGATCCGGGTGCCCGGCTGAGGGAGTTGGGAACAAAGGATGCCTGTTTCCAGGGGTAAGTAAAGTCAGCTGCCCAGGTGCCTGATGTCAGTTTGTAGGGAGGCCTTTGGCCCTCCATGGGAAGCCAGGCTTCCTACTTGTGGCAGCTTGCATCTGGCAGAAATCCTGTTCCGTTTGGGATTGTAGGTGGCCGAGGCCTGGTGCCCGGCAGAGGGAGTTGGGCACAAAGGATGGCCTGTTTCCAGGGGTAAGTAAAGTCAGCTGCCCAGGTGCCTGATGTCAGTTTGTAGGAGGCCTTTGGCCCTCCATGGGAAGCCAGGCTTCCTACTTGTGGCAGCTTGCATCTGGCAGAAATCCTGTTCCGTTTGGGGATTGTAGGTGGCCGAGGCCTGGTGCCCCGGCAGAGGGAGTTGGGCACAAAGGATGGCCTGTTTCCAGGGGTTAGTAAAGTCAGCTGCCCAGGGGTGCCTGATGTCAGTTTGTAGGAGGCCTTTGGCCCTCCAAGGGAAGCAAGTCTTCCAGTTTGTCGCAGCTTGCATCTGGAAGAAATCCTGTTCCGTTCGGGATTGTAGGTGGCCGAGGCCAGGTGCCCGGCAGAGGGAGTTGGGCACAAAGGATGGCCTGTTTCCAGGGGTAAGTAAAGTCAGCTGCCCAGGTGCCTGATGTTCAGTTTGTAGCAGGCCTTTGGCCCTCCAAGGGATGCAAGTCTTCCAGTTTGTGGCAGCTTGCATCTGGAAGAAATGCTGTTCCGTTCGGGATTGTAGGGTGGCCGAGGCCAGGTGCCCGGCAGAGGGGAGTTGGGCACAAATGATGGCCTGTTTCCAGGGGTAAGTAAAGTCAGCTGCCCAGGTGCCTGATGTCAGTTTGCCGGTGGCTATTGTTCCTCCATGGGAAGCCAGGCTTCCAGCATGTGGCAGCTTGCAATTGGAAGAAATCCTGTTCCGTTCGGGGATTGTAGGTGGCCGAGGCCTGGTGCCCGGCAGGGGGAGTTGGGCACAAAGGATGGCCTGTTTCCAGGGGTAAGTAAAGTCAGCTGCCCAGATCCCTGATGTCAGTTTGTAGCAGGCCTTTGTCCCTCCAAGGGAAACTAGTCTTCCAGTTTGTGACAGCTTGCATCTGGCAGAAATCCTGTTCCGTTCGGGATTGTAGGTGGTCGAGGCCTGGTGCCCGGCAGAGGGAGTTGGGCACAAAGGATGGCCTGTTTCCAGGGGTAAGTAAAGTCAGCTGCCCAAGTGCCTGATGTCAGTTTGTAGAAGGCCTTTGGGCCCTCTAAGGGAAGGTAGTCTTCCAGTTTGTGGCAGCTTGCATCTAAAAGAAATCCTGTTCCATTTAGGATTGTAGGTGGCCCGAGGCCTGGTGCCTAGCAGAGGGAGTTGGGAACAAAGGATGGCCTGTTTCCAGGGGGTAAGTAAAGTCAGCTGCCCAGGTGCCTGATGTCAGTTTGTAGGAGGCCTTTGGGCCCTCCATGGGAAGCCAGGCTTCCTGCTTGTGGCAGCTGGCATCTGGAAGAAATCCTGTTCCGTTCGGGATTGTAGGTGGCCGGATCCGGGTGCCCAGCTGAGGGAGTTGGGAACAAAGGATGGCCTGTTTCCAGGGGTAAGTAAAGTCAGCTGCCCAGGTGCCTGATGTCAGGTTTGTAGGAGGCCTTTGGCCCTCCATGGGAAGCCAGGCTTCCTACTTGTGGCAGCTTGCATCTGGCAGAAATCCTTTTCCGTTTGGGATTGTAGGTGGGCCGAGGCCTGGTGCCCGGCAGAGGGAGTTGGGCACAAAGGATGGCCTGTTTCCAGGGGTAAGTAAAGTCAGCTGCCCAGGTGCCTGATGTCAGTTTGTAGGAGGCCTTTGGCCCTCCATGGGAAGCCAGCTTCCTACTTGTGGCAGCTTGCATCTGGCAGAAATCCTGTTCCGTTTGGGATTGTAGGTGGCCGAGGCCTGGTGCCCGGCAGAGGGAGTTGGGCACAAAGGATGGCCTGTTTCCAGGGGTAAGTAAAGTCAGCTGCCCAGGTGCCTGATGTCAGTTTGTAGCAGGAATTTGGCCCTCCATGGGAAGCCAGGCTTCCAGCTTGTGGCAGCTTGCATCTAGAAGAAATCCTGTTCCGTTCGGGATTGTAGGTGGCCGAGGCCAGGAGCCCGGCAGAGGGAGTTGGGCACAAAGGATGGCCTGTTTCCAGGGGTAAGTAAAGTCAGCTGCCCAGGTGCCTGATGTCCAGTTTGTAGGAGGCCTTTGGCCTTCCAAGGGAAACTAGTCTTTCCAGTTTTTCGCAGCTTACATCTGGAAGAAATCCTGTTCCGTTCGGGGATTGTAGGTTGCCGAGTCCAGGTGCCCGGCAGAGGGAGTCGGGCACCAATGATGGCCTGTTTCCAGGGGTAAGTAAAGTCAGCTGCCCAGGTGCCTGATGTCAGTTTGTAGGAGGCCTTTGGCCCTCCATGGGAAGCCAGGCTTCCTGCTTGTGGCAGCTTGCATCTGGAAGAAATGCTGTTCCGTTCGGGATTGTAGGTGGCCGAGGCCAGGTGCCCGGCAGAGGGAGTTGGGCACAAATGATGGCCTGTTTCCAGGGGTAAGTAAAGTCAGCTGCCCAGGTGCCTGATGTCAGTTTGTAGGAGGCCTTTGGCCCTCCATGGGAAGCCAGGCTTCCTGCTTGTGGCAGCTTGCATCTGGCAGAAATCCTGTTCCGTTCGGGATAATAGGTGGCCGAGGCCAGGTGCCCGGCAGAGGGAGTTGGGCACAAATGATGGCCTGTTTCCAGGGGTAAGTAAAGTCAGCTGCCCAGGTGCCTGATGTCAGTATTTAGGAGGCCTTTGGCCCTCCATGGGAAGCCAGGTATCCTGCTTGTGGCAGCTTGCATCTGGAAGAATTCCTGTTCCGTTCGGGATTGTAGGCGGCCGGATCCGGGTGCCCTGCTGAGGGAGTTGGGAACAAAGGATGGCCTGTTTCCAGGGGTAAGTAAAGTCAGCTGCCCAGGTGCCTGATGTCAGTTTGTAGGAGGCCTTTGGCCCTCCAAGGGAAGCAAGTCTTCCACTTTGTGGCAGCTTGCATCTGAAAGAAATCCTGTTCCGTTCGGGATTGTAGGTGGCCGAGGCCAGGTGCCCGGCAGAGGGAGTTGGGAACAAAGGATGGCCTGTTTCAAGGGGTAAGTAAAGTCAGCTGCCCAGGTGCCTGATGTCAGTTTGCAGGTGGCAATTGTTCCTCCATGGGAAGCCAGGCTTCCTGCTTGTGGCAGCTTGCATCTGGAAGAAATCCTGTTCCGTTCGGGATTGTAGGTGGCCGGAGCCGGGTGCTTTGCTGAGGGAGTTGGGAACAAAGGATGGCCTGTTTCCAGGGGTAAGTAAAGTCAGCTGCCCAGGTGCCTGATGTCAGTTTGCAGGTGGCTATTGTTTCTCCATGGGAAGCCAGGCTTCCAGCTTGTGGCTGCTTGCATCTGGAAGTAATCCTGTTCCGTTCGAGATTGTAGGTGGCCGAGGCCTGGTGCCCGGCAGGGGGAGTTGGGCACAAAGGATGGCCTGTTTCCAGGGGTAAGTAAAGTCAGCTGCCCAGGTGCCTGATGTCAGTTTGTAGCAGGCCTTTGGCCCTCCAAGGGAAACTAGTCTTCCAGTTTGTGGCAGCTTACATCTGGAAGAAATCCTGTTCCGTTCGGGATTGTAGGTGGCCGAGGCCAGGTGCCCGGCAGAGGGAGTTGGGCACAAACGATGGCCTGTTTCCAGGGATTAGTAAAGTCAGCTGCCCAGGTGCCTGATGTCAGTTTGTAGGAGGCCTTTGGCCCTCCAAGGGAAGCAAGTCTTCCAGTTTGTCGCAGCTTGCATCTGGAAGAAATCCTGTTCCGTTCGGGATTGTAGGTGGCCGAGGCCAGGTGCCCGGCAGAGGGAGTTGGGCACAAAGGATGGCCTGTTTCCAGGGGTAAGTAAAGTCAGCTGCCCAGGTGCCTGATGTCAGTTTGTTGCAGGCCTCTGGCCCCCGAAGTGATGCAAGTCTTCTTGTTCAAGGCAGCTTGCATCTTGAAAAAATCCTGTTCCGTTCGGGATTGTAGGTGGCTGAAGCCGGGTGCCCGGCAGAGGGAGTTGGGAACAAAGGATGGCCTGTTTTTAGGGGTAAGTAAAGTCAGCTGCCCAGGTGCCTGATGTCAGTTTGTAGGAGGCCTTTGGCCCTCCATGGGAAGCCAGGCTTCCTGCTTGTGGCAGCTTGCATCTGGAAGAAATCCTGTTCCGTTCGGGATTGTAGGTACACGGAGCCGGGTGCCGGGTAAAGGGTTTTGGGCACAAAGGATGGCCTGTTTCCAGGGGTAAGTAAAGTCAGCTGCCCAGGTGCCTGATGTCAGTTTGTAGGAGACCTTTGGCCCTCCATGGGAAGCCAGGCTTCCTGCTTGTGGCAGCTTGCATCTGGAAGAAATACTGTTCCGTTCTGGATTGTAGGTGGCCGCATCCGGGTGCCCGGCTGAGGGAGTTGGGAACAAAGGATGGCCTGTTTCCAGGGGTAAGTAAAGTTAGCTGCCCAGGTGCCTGATGTCAGTTTGTAGGAGGCCTTTGGCCCTCCATGGGAAGCCAGGCTTCCTACTTGTGGCAGCTTGCATCTGGCAGAAATCCTGTTCCGTTTGGGATTGTAGGTGGCCGAGGCCTGGTGCCCGGCAGAGGGAGTTGGGCACAAAGGATGGCCTGTTTCCAGGGGTAAGTAAAGTCAGCTGCCCAGGTGCCTGATGTCAGTTTGTAGCAGGCCTTTGGCCCTCCAAGGGAAACTAGTCTTCCAGTTTGTGGCAGCTTACATCTGGAAGAAATCCTGTTCCGTTCGGGATTGTAGGTGGCCGAGGCCAGGTGCCCGGCAGAGGGAGTTGGGCAAAAACGATGGCCTGTTTCCAGGGGTTAGTAAAGTCAGCTGCCCAGGTGCCTGATGTCAGTTTGTAGGAGGCCTTTGGCCCTCCAAGGGAAGCAAGTCTTCCAGTTTGTCGCAGCTTGCATCTGGAAGAAATCCTGTTCCGTTCGGGATTGTAGGTGGCCGAGGCCAGGTGCCCGGCAGAGGGAGTTGGGCACAAAGGATGGCCTGTTTCCAGGGGTAAGTAAAGTCAGCTGCCCAGGTGCCTGATGTCAGTTTGTTGCAGGCCTCTGGCCCCCGAAGTGATGCAAGTCTTCCTGTTCAAGGCAGCTTGCATCTTGAAAAAATCCTGTTCCGTTCAAGATTGTAGGTGGCTGAAGCCGGGTGCCCGGCAGAGGGAGTTGGGAACAAAGGATGGCCTGTTTTTAGGGGTAAGTAAAGTCAGCTGCCCAAGTGCCTGATGTCAGTTTGTAGGAGGCCTTTGGCCCTCCATGGGAAGCCAGGCTTCCTGCTTGTGGCAGCTTGCATCTGGAAGAAATCC
>NW_027095221.1:0-29018 GCF_029207755.1 Chamaea fasciata | reverse complement strand
CCCCAGGGACACCGAGGGTACAGGCAGGGAACCCTAGGGACAGCCAGGGCACCCCCAGAGACACCGAGGGCACAGCCAGGGCACCCTGGAGACAGGCAGGGCACCCCCAGGGACACCTAGGGGACAGGCATGGCACCCCCAGGGACACGTAGGGGAAAGCAGGGCACCCCCAGGGACGCCTAGGGGACAGCCAGGGCACCCCAGGGACACCCAGGGCACCCCCAGGGACACCTAGAGAACAGCCAGGGCACCCCCAGGGACACCTAGGAGACAGCCAGGGCACCCCAGGTACACCCAGGGCACGCCCAGGGACACCTAGGGGACAGCCACGGCACACTAGGGACAGCCAGGGCACCCCCAGGGACACCGAGGGGACAGCCACGGCACCCCCAGAGACACCGAGGGCACAGCCAGGGCACCCTGGGGACAGCTAGGGCACCCCCAGGGACACCTAGGGGACAGGCAGGTCACCCACAGGGACACCTAGGGGACAGCCAGGGCACCCTAGGGACAGCCAGGGCACACCCAGGGACACCTAGGGGACAGGCATGGCACCCCCAGGGACACCTAGGGGACAGCCAGGGTACGCCAGGGACACCCAGGGCACCCCCTGGGACACCAAGGGGACAGACAGGGAACCCCCAGGGACACCTACGGGACAGCCAGGGCACCCCCAGGGCTATTTAGGGGACACCTAGGGCACTCCAGGGACACCCAGGGAACCCCCAGGGACACCTAGAGGACAGGCAGGGAACCCCCAGGGACACCTAGGGGACAGCCAGGGCACCCCCAGGGACACCCAGGGCACCCCCAGGGACACCAAGAGGACAGGCAGGGAACCCCCAGGGCACCCCAGGGACACCCAGGGCACCCCCAGGGACACCAAGGGGACAGCCAGAGCACCGCAAGGACAGCTAGGGCACTCACAGGGACACCTAGGGGACAGCCTGGGCACCCCCAGGGACACCCAGGGCACCCCTCAGGGACACCTAGGGGACAGCCAGGGCACCCCAGGGACACGTAGGGGACAGCCAGGGCACCCCCAAGGACACCTAGGGGACACGCAGGGTACCCCCAGGGACAACGAGGGGACAGCCATGGCACCCCCAGGGACACCTAGGGGACAGCCAGGGCACCCTAGGGACAGCCAGGGCACCCCCAGGGACACCAAAGGCACAGCCAGGGCACCCTAGGGACAGCCAGGGAACCCCAGGGACACCAAAATCACAGACAGGGCACCCTAGGGACACCAAGGGGACAGCCAGGGCACCCCCAGGGACACCAAGGGCACAGACAGGGCACCCTAGGGACACCAAGGGGACAGCCAGGGCACCCCCAGGGACACCAAGGGGACATCCAGAGCACCCCAGGGACACCCAGGACAACCCCAGGGACACCTAGAGGACAGACAGAGCACCCCAGGCACACCAACGGCACCCCCAGGGACACCTAGGGGACAGCCAGGGCACCCCGAGGGACACCAGGGCACCACCAGGGATACCTAGGGGACAGCCAGGGCACCCCAGGGACAGCGAGGGCACCCCCAGGGACACCTAGGCGACCTCCAGGGACATCTAGGGGACAGCCAGGGCACCCCAGGGACAGCCAGGTCACCCCCAGGGACACCTAGGGGACAGGCAGGGCACCCCCAGGGACACCTAGGGGACAGGCAGGGCACCCCCAAGGCACCCCAGGGAAAACCAGGGCTCTCCCAGGGACACCAAGGGGACAGCCAGGGCACCACAGGGACACCAAGGGGACAGCCAGGGCACCCCCAGGGACACCTAGGGGACAGCCAGGGCACGCCAGGGACACCCAGGGCACCCCCTGGGACACCTAGGGGACAGCCAGGGAACCCCAGGGACACCCTAGCCACCCCCAGAGACACCTAGGGGACAGCCAGGGAACCCGAGGGACAGCCAGGGAACCCCCAGGGACACCTAGAGGACAGGAAGGGCACCCCGAGGGACACCTAGGGGACAGCCAGGGCCCCCCCAGGGACACCAAGGGGACAGCCAGGGCACACCAGGGACAGCCAGGGCCCCCCCAGGGACACCTAGGGGATAGCCAGCGCCCCCCCAGGGACACCCAGGGCACCCCCAGGGACATCTAGGGGACAGGCAGGGCACCCCCAGGGACACCGAGGGGAAAGCCAGGGCACCCCCAGGGACGCCTAGGGGAAGGCAGGACACCCTCAGTGACACCTAGGGGACAGCCAGGGCACCCCCAGGGACATTTAGGGGACAGCCAGGGCACTCCAGGGACACCCAGGGCACCCCCAGGGACACCTAGGGGACAGGCAGGGAACCCCCAGGGACACCTAGGGGACAGGCAGGGCACCCCCAGGGACACTGACGGGACAGCCAGGGCACCCCCAGAGAACCCTAGGGGACAGCCAGGGCACCCCAGGGACACCCAGGGCACCCACAGGGACACCAAGGGGACAGCCAGGGCACCCCCAGGGACACCCAGGGCACCCCGCACGACACCTAGGGGACAGGCAGGGCACCCCCAGGGACACCGAGGGGAAAGCCAGGGCACTCCCAGGGACATTTAGGGGACAGGTAGGGCACTCCAGGGACACCCAGGGCACCCCCAGGGACACCTAGGGGACAGCCAGGGCACCCCCAGGGACACCTAGGGGACAGCCAGGGCATCCCCAGGGACACCCAGGTCACCCCCAGGGACACCTAGGGGACAGCCAGGGCACCCCAGGCACACCCAGGGCACCCCCAGGGACACCTAGGGGACAGCCACGGCACACTAGGGACAGCCAGGGCACCCCCAGGGACACCTAGGGGACAGCCAGGGCACCCTAGGGACAGCCAGGGCACACCCAGGGACACCTAGGGGACAGGCATGGCACCCCCAGGGACACCTAGGGGACAGGCAGGGCACCCCCAAGGCACCCCAGGGACACCCAGGGCTCTCCAAGGGACACCAAGGGGACAGCCAGGGCACCCCAGGGACACCAAGGGGACAGCCAGGGCACCCCCAGGGACACCTAGGGGACAGCCAGGGTACGCCAGGGACACCCAGGGCACCCCCTGGGACACCAAGGGGACAGACAGGGCACCCCCAGGGACACCGAGGGGAAAGCCAGGGCACCCCCAGGGACATTTAGGGGACACCTAGGGCACTCCAGGGACACCCAGGGCACCCCCAGGGACATTTAGGTTACAGCCAGGGCACTCCAGGGACACCCAAGGAACCCCCAGGGACACCTAGAGGACAGGTAGGGAACCCCCAGGGCACCCCAGGGACACCCAGGGCACCCCCAGGGACACCAAGGGGACAGCCAGAGCACCGCAAGGACAGCCAGGGCACTCACAGGGACACCTAGGGGACAGCCTGGGCACCCCCAGGGACACCCAGGGCACCCCTCAGGGACACCTAGGGGACAGCCAGGGCACCCCAGGGACACGTAGGGGACAGCCAGGGCACCCCCAATGACACCTAGGGGACACGCAGGGTACCCCCAGGGACAACGAGGGGACAGCCATGGCACCCCCAGGGACACCTAGGGGACAGCCAGGGCACCCTAGGGACAGCCAGGGCACCCCCAGGGACACCAAGGGCACAGCCAGGGCACCCTAGGGACAGCCAGGGAACCCCAGGGACACCAAGGTCACAGACAGGGCACCCTAGGGACACCAAGGGGACAGCCAGGGCACCCCCAGGGACACCAAGGGCACAGACAGGGCACCCTAGGGACACCAAGGGGACAGCCAGGGCACCCCCAGGGACACCAAGGGGACATCCAGAGCACCCCAGGGACACCCAGGGCAACCCCAGGGACACCTAGAGGACAGACAGAGCACCCCAGGCACACCAACCGCACCCCCAGGGACACCTAGGGGACAGCCAGGGCACCCCGAGGGACACCAGGGCACCACCAGGGACACCTAGGGGACAGCCAGGGCACCCCAGGGACAGCGAGGGCACCCCCAGGGACACCTAGGCGACCTCCAGGGACATCTAGGGGACAGCCAGGGCACCCCAGGGACAGCCAGGGCACCCCCAGGGACACCTAGGGGACAGCCAGGGCACCCAAGGGACAGCCAGGGCACCCCCAGGGACAGCCTAGGGGACAGCCAGGGCCCTCCCAGGGACACCTAGGGGACAGCCAGGGTACCCCCAGGGACGCCTAGGGGACAGCCAGGGCACCCCCAGGGACGCCTAGGGGACAGCCAGGGTTCCCCCAGGGACACCTAGAGGACAGCCAGGGACACCTAGGGGACAGCCACGGCACACTAGGGACAGCCAGGGCACCCCCAGGGACACCGAGGGGACAGCCACGGCACCCCCAGAGACACTGAGGGCACAGCCAGGGCACCCTGGGGACAGCCAGGGCACCCCCAGGGACACCTAGGGGACAGGCAGGTCACCCCCAGGGACACCTAGGGGACAGCCAGGGCACCCTAGGGACAGCCAGGGCACACCCAGGGACACCTAGGGGACAGGCATGGCACCCCCAGGGACACCTAGGGGACAGGCAGGGCACCCCCAAGGCACCCCAGGGACACCCAGGGCTCTCCCAGGGACACCAAGGGGACAGCCAGGGCACCCCAGGGACACCAAGGGGACAGCCAGGGCACCCCCAGGGACACCTAGGGGACAGCCAGGGTACGCCAGGGACACCCAGGGCACCCCCTGGGACACCAAGGGGACAGACAGGGCACCCCCAGGGACACCGAGGGGAAAGCCAGGGCACCCCCAGGGACACCTAGGGGAAGGCAGGACACCCCAAGGGACACCTAGGGGACAGCCAGGGCACCCCAAGGGACATTTAGGGGACACCTAGGGCACTCCAGGGACACCCAGGGCACCCCCAGGGACATTTAGGTGACAGCCAGGGCACTCCAGGGACACCCAGGGAACCCCCAGGGACACCTAGAAGACAGGCAGGGAACCCCCAGGGCACCCCAGGGACACCCAGGGCACCCCC
Source organism: Chamaea fasciata (assembly GCF_029207755.1). NCBI lineage: Eukaryota > Metazoa > Chordata > Aves > Passeriformes > Sylviidae > Chamaea > Chamaea fasciata. The sequence continues at coordinate 24,070 of NW_027095221.1, read as the reverse complement.
AGGGACACCAAGGGGACAGCCAGAGCACCGCAAGGACAGCCAGGGCACTCACAGGGACACCTAGGGGACAGCCTGGGCACCCCCAGGGACACCCAGGGCACCCCCAGGGACACCTAGGGGACAGCCAGGGCACCCCAGGGACACGTAGGGGACAGCCAGGGCACCCCCAAGGACACCTAGGGGACACGCCGGGTACCCCCAGGGACAACGAGGGGACAGCCATGGCACCCCCAGGGACACCTAGGGGACAGCCAGGGCACCCTAGGGACAGCCAGGGCACCCCCAGGGACACCAAGGGCACAGCCAGGGCACCCTAGGGACAGCCGAGGAACCCCAGGCACACCAAGGTCACAGACAGGGCACCCTAGGGACACCAAGGGGACAGCCAGGGCACCCCCAGGGACACCAAGGGCACAGACAGGGCACCCTACGGACACCAAGGGGACAGCCAGGGCACCCCCAGGGACACCAAGGGGACATCCAGAGCACCCCAGGGAAACCCAGGGCAACCCCAGGGACACCTAGAGGACAGACAGAGCACCCCAGGCACAACAACGGCACCCCCAGGGACACCTAGGGGACAGCCAGGGCACCCCGAGGGACACCAGGGAACCACCAGGGACACCTAGGGGACAGCCAGGGCACCCCAGGGACAGCGAGGGCACCCCCAGGGACACCTAGGCGACCTGCAGAGACATCTAGGGGACAGCCAGGGCACCCCAGGGACAGCCAGGGCACCCCCAGGGACACCTAGGGGACAGCCAGGGCACCCAAGGGACAGCCAGGGCACCCCCAGGGACGCCTAGGGGACAGCCAGGGCCCCCCCAGGGACACCTAGGGGACAGCCAGGGTACCCCAAGGGAAGCCTAGGGGACAGCCAGGGCACCCCCAGGGACACCTAGGAGACAGCCAGGGCACGCCAGGGACACCCAGGGCACCCTCAGGGACCCCTAGGGGAGAGCCAGGGCACCCCCAGGGACACCGAGGGGACAGCCATGGCACCCCAGGGACACCTAGGGCACAGCCAGGGCACCCTAGGGACAGCCAGCGCAGCCCAGGGACACCTACGGGACAGCCAGGGCACCCCCAGGGACACCTAGGGGACAGGCAGGGCACCCCCAGAGACACCTAGGGGACAGCCAGGGCCCCCCCAGGGACAACTAGGGGACAGCCAGGGCACTCCAGGGACACCAAGGGCACCCCCAGGGACACCTAGGGGACAGCCAGGGCACCCTAAAGACACCCAGGGCACCCCCAGGGACACCTAGGGGACAGGCAGGGCACCCCCAGGGACACCTAGGGGACAGCCAGGGCACCCCCAGGGACATTTAGGGGACAGCCAGGGCACTCCAGGGACGCCCAGGGCATCCCCAGGGACACCTAGGGGACAGGCCGAGCACCCCCAGGGAAACCTAGGGGACAGGCAGGGCACCCCCAGGGACACTGACGGGACAGCCAGGGCACCCCCAGAGACCCCTAGGGGACAGCCAGGGACCTCCTAGGGACACTCTGGGCACCCACAGGGACACCTTGAAGACAGCCAGGGCACCTCAGGGACATCCAGGGCACCCCCAGGGACACCTAGGGGACAGCCAGGGCACCCTAGGGACCGCCAGGGCACCCCCAGGGACACCCAGGGCACCCCCAGGGACACGACGGGGACAGCCAGGGCACCCCCAGGGACACCTAGGGGACAGCCAGGGCACCCCAGGGACACGCAGGGCACCCCCAGGGACACCTAGAGGACAGCCAGGGCACCCCCAGTGACGCCTAGGGGACAGCGAGGGCACCCCTAGGGACACCTAGGGGACACCCAGGGCACCCCGAGGGACACCAGGGCACCCCCAGGGACACCTAGGGGACAGCCAGGGCACCCGAGGGACAGCCAGAGCACCCGCAGGGACACCAAGGGCACAGCCAGGGCACCCTAGGGACACCCAGCGCACCCCCAGGGACACCTAGGGGACAGCCAGGGCATCCCCAGGGACACCCAGGGCACCCCCAGGGACACCTAGGGGAAAGCCAGGGCACCCCCAGGGACGCCTAGGGGAAGGCAGGACACCCTCAGTGACACCTAGGGGACAGCCAGGGCACCCCCAGGGACATTTAGGGGACAGCCAGGGTACTCCAGGGACACCCAGGGCACCCCCAGGGACACCTAGGGGACAGCCAGGGAACCCCCAGGGACACTGACGGGACAGCCAGGGCACCCCCAGAGACCCCTAGGGGACAGCCAGGGCACCCCAGGGACACCCAGGGCACCCCCAGGGACACCAAGGGGACAGGCAGGGCACCCCCAGGGACACCCAGGGCACCCCGAACGACACCTAGGGGACAGGAAGGGCACACCCAGGGACACCTAGGGGACAGCCAGGGTACTCTAAAGATAGCCAGGTCACCCCCAGGGACACCAAGGGGACAGGCAGGGCACCCCCAGGGACACCTAGGGGACAGCCAGGGCACCCTAGGGACAGCCAGGGCACACCCAGGGACACCTAGGGGACAGGCATGGCACCCTCATGGACACCTAGGGGACAGGCAGGGCACCCCCAAGGCACCCCAGGGACACCCAGGGCTCTCCCAGGGACACCAAGGGGACAGCCAGGGCACCCCAGGGACACCTAGGGGACAGCCAGGGCACCCCCAGGGACATTTAGGGGACAGCCAGGGCACTCCAGGGACACCCAGGGCACCCCCAGGGACACCTAGGGGACAGCCAGGGAACCCCAGGGACACCTAGGGGAAGGCAGGACACCCCAAGGGACACCTAGGGGACAGCCAGGGCAGCCCCAGGGACATTTAGGGGACACCTAGGGCACTCCAGGGACACCCAGGGCACCCCCAGGGATATTTAGGTTACAGCCAGGGCACTCCAGGGACACCCAGGGAACCCCCAGGGACACCTAGAGGACAGGCAGGGAACCCCCAGGGACACCTAGGGGACAGCCAGGGCACCCCCAGGGACACCCAGGGCACCCCCAGGGACACCAAGAGGACAGGCAGGGAACCCCCAGGGCACCCCAGGGACACCCAGGGCACCCCCAGGGACACCAAGGGGACAGCCAGAGCACCGCAAGGACAGCCAGGGCACTCACAGGGACACCTAGGGGACAGCCTGGGCACCCCCAGGGACACTCAGGGCACCCCTCAGGGACACCTAGGGGACAGCCAGGGCACCCCAGGGACACGTAGGGGACAGCCAGGGCACCCCCAAGGACACCTAGGGGACACGCAGGGTACCCCCAGGGACAACGAGGGGACAGCCATGGCACCCCCAGGGACACCTAGGGGACAGCCAGGGCACCCTAGGGACAGCCAGGGCACCCCCAGGGACACCAAGGGCACAGCCAGGGCACCCTAGGGACAGCCAGGGAACCCCAGGGACACCAAGGTCACAGACAGGGCACCCTAGGGACACCAAGGGGACAGCCAGGGCACCCCCAGGGACACCAAGGGCACAGACAGGGCACCCTAGGGACACCAAGGGGACAGCCAGGGCACCCCCAGGGACACCAAGGGGACATCCAGAGCACCCCAGGGACACCCAGGGCACCCCCAGGGACACCTAGAGGACAGCCAGGGCATCCCCAGGGACACCTAGGGGACAGGCAGGGCACCCCCAGGGACACCTAGGGGAAAGCCAGGGCACCCCCAGGGACGCCTAGGGGAAGGCAGGACACCCTCAGTGACACCTAGGGGACAGCCAGGGCACCCCCAGGGACATTTAGGGGACAGCCAGGGTACTCCAGGGACACCCAGGGCACCCCCAGGGACACCTAGGGGACAGCCAGGGAACCCCCAGGGACACTGACGGGACAGCCAGGGCACCCCCAGAGACCCCTAGGGGACAGCCAGGGCACCCCAGGGACACCCAGGGCACCCCCAGGGACACCAAGGGGACAGGCAGGGCACCCCCAGGGACACCCAGGGCACCCCGAACGACACCTAGGGGACAGGAAGGGCACACCCAGGGACACCTAGGGGACAGCCAGGGTACTCTAAAGATAGCCAGGTCACCCCCAGGGACACCAAGGGGACAGGCAGGGCACCCCCAGGGACACCTAGGGGACAGCCAGGGCACCCTAGGGACAGCCAGGGCACACCCAGGGACACCTAGGGGACAGGCATGGCACCCCCATGGACACCTAGGGGACAGGCAGGGCACCCCCAAGGCACCCCAGGGACACCCAGGGCTCTCCCAGGGACACCAAGGGGACAGCCAGGGCACCCCAGGGACACCTAGGGGACAGCCAGGGCACCCCCAGGGACATTTAGGGGACAGCCAGGGCACTCCAGGGACACCCAGGGCACCCCCAGGGACACCTAGGGGACAGCCAGGGAACCCCAGGGACACCTAGGGGACAGGCAGGGCACCCCCAGGGACACCAAGGGGACAGCCAGGGCACCCCCAGGGACACCGAGGGGAAAGCCAGGGCACCCCCAGGGACATTTAGGGGACACCTAGGGCACTCCAGGGACACCCAGGGCACCCCCAGGGACATTTAGGTTACAGCCAGGGTACTCCAGGGACACCCAGGGAACCCCCAGGGACACCTAGAGGACAGGCAGGGAACCCCCAGGGACACCTAGGGGACAGCCAGGGCACCCCCAGGGACACCCAGGGCACCCCCAGGGACACCAAGAGGACAGACAGGGAACCCCCAGGGCACCCCAGGGACACCCAGGGCACCCCCAGGGACACCAAGGGGACAGCCAGAGCACCGCAAGGACAGCCAGGGCACTCACAGGGACACCTAGGGGACAGCCTGGGCACCCCCAGGGACACTCAGGGCACCCCTCAGGGACACCTAGGGGACAGCCAGGGCACCCCAGGGACACGTAGGGGACAGCCAGGGCACCCCCAAGGACACCTAGGGGACACGCAGGGTACCCCCAGGGACAACGAGGAGACAGCAATGGCACCCCCAGGGACACCTAGGGGACAGCCAGGGCACCCTAGGGACAGCCAGGGCACCCCCAGGGACACCAAGGTCACAGACAGGGCACCCTAGGGACACCAAGGGGACAGCCAGGGCACCCCCAGGGACACCAAGGGCACAGACAGGGCACCCTAGGGACACAAAGGGGACAGCCAGGGCACCCCCAGGGACACCAAGGGGACATCCAGAGCACCCCAGGGACACCCAGGGCAACCCCAGGGACACCTAGAGGACAGACAGAGCACCCCAGGCACACCAACGGCACCCCCAGGGACACCTAGGGGACAGCCAGGGCACCCCGAGGGACACCAGGGCACCACCAGGGACACCTAGGGGACAGCCAGGGCACCCCAGGGACAGCGAGGGCACCCCCAGGGACACCTAGGCGACCTCCAGGGACATCTAGGGGACAGCCAGGGCACCCCAGGGACAGCCAGGGCACCCCCAGGGACACCTAGGGGACAGCCAGGGCACCCAAGGGACAGCCAGGGCACCCCCAGGGACAGCCTAGGGGACAGCCAGGGCCCCCCCAGGGACACCTAGGGGACAGCCAGGGTACCCCCAGGGACGCCTAGGGGACAGCCAGGGCACCCCCAGGGACGCCTAGGGGACAGCCAGGGCCCCCCCAGGGACACCTAGAGGACAGCCAGGGCACGCCCAGGGACACCTAGGAGACAGCCAGGGCACGCCAGGGACACCCAGGGCACCCTCAGGGACCCCTAGGGGAGAGCCAGGGCACCCCCAGGGACACCGAGGGGAAAGCCATGGCACCCCAGGGACACCTAGGGCACAGCCAGGGCACCCTAGGGACAGCCAGGGCAGCCCAGGGACACCTACGGGACAGCCAGGGAACCCTCTGGGACACCAAGGACAGCCAGGGCACCCCAAGGACAGCCAGGGCAGCCCAGGGCAACCCAGGGACACCCAGGGTACCCCAGGGACACGTAGGGGACCTCCCGGGCACCCCAGGGACACCCAGGGCCCCCCCAGGGATACCTAGGGGACAGCCAGGGCCCCCCCAGGGACACCTAGGGGACAGCCAGGGCTACCCAGGGACACCCAGGGCACCCCCAGGGACACCGAGGGGACAGCCAGGGGACCCTAGGGACTGCCATGGCACCCTAGGGACAGCCAGGGCACCCCCAGAGACACCGAGGGCACAGCCAGGGCACCCTAGGGACAGCCAGGGCACACGCAGGGACACCTAAGGGACAGGCAGGGCACCCCCAGGGACACTGACGGGACAGCCAGGGCACCCCCAGAGACCCCTAGGGGACAGCCAGGGACCTCCTAGGGACACTCTGGGCACCCCAAGGGACACCTTGGGGTCAGCCAGGGCACCCCAGGGACACCCAGGGCACCCCCAGGGACACGGAGGGGACAGCCAGGGCACCCCCAGGGACACCAAAGGACAGGCAGGACACCCCCAGGGACACCTAGGGGACAGCCAGGGCACCCTAGGGACAGCCAGGGCACCCCGAGGGACACCTAAGTGACAGCCAGGGCACCCCAGGGACATCGAGGGACAGCCAGGAACCCCCTGGGACAGCCAGCTCACCCCCACGGCCGCCTCCACCTCCAGGAGCTATCAAAACCCTCCTCAGGTTCTTTGATGCCTCAAATGGGCCGCCCAAACCTCCCGAATACCCCCCAAAGCACCCAAAGCAGCCCCCAGGACGCCCCCTGGACCCCCCACAACCCAAAAACCCCCTCCACGACAACTCAGGACCCCCAGGATCCCCCCAAATCCGCGCCCCCCTCACCCTGAGGTCCCGTTTGAGCCGCTCCACGTTGCGGACAGGCACCAGCTCATCAAGCCCCAAGCACCAACACCTGCGGGACTGGGATGGACTGAGAGCACTGGGAGGGTGACCAGAGAAACCTGGGATGGACAAAGAGTGGACTGGGATGAACTGGGATGAACTGGCAGGCGTGTGGGGGTCCATGGTGGCCACTCGGTGCCTTACTGGTCTATACTGGGATGGGTCGGATGGCCCCAGGGGAGGGGGTGAGGCCACAATGGTCCAGACTGGGAGGGGAGTCACCATGGCGCCGGAGGCGGAGTCGAGGATACGAGCCAGGCAAGGACACCTAGGGGACAGCCAGGGCACCCCAGGCACACCCAGGGCACCCCCAGGGACACCTAGGGGACAGCCACGGCACACTAGGGACAGCCAGGGCACCCCCAGGGACACCGAGGGGACAGCCACGGCACCCCCAGAGACACTGAGGGCACAGCCAGGGCACCCTGGGGACAGCCAGGGCACCCCCAGGGACACCTAGGGGACAGGCAGGTCACCCCCAGGGACACCTAGGGGACAGCCAGGGCACCCTAGGGACAGCCAGGGCACACCCAGGGACACCTAGGGGACAGGCATGGCACCCCCAGGGACACCTAGGGGACAGGCAGGGCACCCCCAAGGCACCCCAGGGACACCCAGGGCTCTCCCAGAGACACCAAGGGGACAGCCAGGGCACCCCAGGGACACCAAGGGGACAGCCAGGGCACCCCCAGGGACACCTAGGGGACAGCCAGGGTACGCCAGGGACACCCAGGGCACCCCCTGGGACACCCCCAGGGACACCTAGGGGAAAGCCAGGGCACCCCCAGGGACACCTAGGGGAAGGCAGGACACCCCAAGGGACACCTAGGGGACAGCCAGGGCACCCCCAGGGACATTTAGGGGACATCTAGGGCACTCCAGGGACACCCAGGGCACCCCCAGGGACATTTAGGTGACAGCCAGGGCACTCCAGGGACACCCAGGGAACCCCCAGGGACACCTAGAGGACAGGCAGGGAACCCCCAGGGACACCTAGGGGACAGCCAGGGCACCCCCAGGGACACCCAGGGCACCCCCAGGGACACCAAGAGGACAGGCAGGGAACCCCCAGGGCACCCCAGGGACACCCAGGGCACCCCCAGGGACACCAAGGGGACAGCCAGAGCACCGCAAGGACAGCCAGGGCACTCACAGGGACACCTAGGGGACAGCCTGGGCACCCCCAGGGACACCCAGGGCACCCCCAGGGACACCTAGGGGACAGCCAGGGCACCCCAGGGACACGTAGGGGACAGCCAGGGCACCCCCAAGGACACCTAGGGGACACGCAGGGTACCTCCAGGGACAACGAGGGGACAGCCATGGCACCCCCAGGGACACCTAGGGGACAGCCAGGGCACCCTAGGGACAGCCAGGGCACCCCCAGGGACACCAAGGGCACAGCCAGGGCACCCTAGGGACAGCCAGGGAACCCCAGGCACACCAAGGTCACAGACAGGGCACCCTAGGGACACCAACGGGACAGCCAGGGCACCCCCAGGGACACCAAGGGCACAGACAGGGCACCCTACGGACACCAAGGGGACAGCCAGGGCACCCCCAGGGACACCAAGGGGACATCCAGAGCACCCCAGGGACACCCAGGGCAACCCCAGGGACACCTAGAGGACAGACAGAGCACCCCAGGCACAACAACGGCACCCCCAGGGACACCTAGGGGACAGCCAGGGCACCCCGAGGGACACCAGGGCACCACCAGGGACACCTAGGGGACAGCCAGGGCACCCCAGGGACAGCGAGGGCACCCCCAGGGACACCTAGGCGACCTGCAGAGACATCTAGGGGACAGCCAGGGCTCCCCAGGGACAGCCAGGGCACCCCCAGGGACACCTAGGGGACAGCCAGGGCACCCAAGGGACAGCCAGGGCACCCCCAGGGACGCCTAGGGGACAGCCAGGGCCCCCCCAGGGACACCTAGGGGACAGCCAGGGTACCCCCAGGGAAGCCTAGGGGACAGCCAGGGCACCCCCAGGGACACCTAGGAGACAGCCAGGGCACGCCAGGGACACCCAGGGCACCCTCAGGGACCCCTAGGGGAGAGCCAGGGCACCCCCAGGGACACCGAGGGGACAGCCATGGCACCCCAGGGACACCTAGGGCACAGCCAGGGCACCCTAGGGACAGCCAGGGCAGCCCAGGGACACCTACGGGACAGCCAGGGCACCCTCTGGGACACCAAGGACAGCCAGGGCACCCCAAGGACAGCCAGGGCAGCCCAGGGCAGCCCAGGGACACCCAGGGTACCCCAGGGACACGTAGGGGACCTCCCGGGCACCCCAAGGACACCCAGGGCCCCCCCAGGGACACCTAGGGGACAGCCAGGGCCCCCCCAGGGACACCTAGGGGACAGCCAGGGCTACCCAGGGACACCCAGGGCACCCCCAGGGACACTGAGGGGACAGCCAGGGCACCCTAGGGACTGCCATGGCACCCTAGGGACAGCCAGGGCACCCCCAGAGACACCGAGGGCACAGCCAGGGCACCCTAGGGACAGCCAGGGCACACCCAGGGACACCTAAGGGACAGGCAGGGCACCCCCAGGGACACTGACGGGACAGCCAGGGCACCCCCAGAGACCCCTAGGGGACAGCCAGGGACCTCCTAGGGACACTCTGGGCACCGCAAGGGACACCTTGGAGTCAGCCAGGGCACCCCAGGGACACCCAGGGCACCCCCAGGGACACGGAGAGGACGGCCAGGGCACCCCCAGGGACACCTAGGGCAAGGCAGGACACCCCCAGGGACACCTAGGGGACAGGCAGGGCACCTCCAGGGACAGCCAGGGTACGCCCAGGGACACCTAGGGACAGTCAGGGCACCCCAGGGACACCTAGGGGACAGCCAGGGCACCCTAGGGACAGCCAGGGCACCCCGAGGGACACCTAAGTGACAGCCAGGGCACCCCAGGGACATCGAGGGACAGCCAGGAACCCCCTGGGACAGCCAGCTCACTCCCACGGCCGCCTCCACCTCCAGGAGCTATCAAAACCCTCCTCAGGTTCTTTGATGCCTCAAATGGGCCGCCCAAACCTCCCGAATACCCCCCAAAGCACCCAAAGCAGCTCCCAGGACGCCCCCCGGACCCCCCACAACCCAAAAACCCCCTCCACGACAACTCAGGACCCCCAGGATCCCCCCAAATCCGTGCCCCCCTCACCCTGAGGTCCCGTTTGAGCCGCTCCACGTTGCGGACAGGCACCAGCTCATCAAGCCCCAAGCACCAACACCTGCGGGACTGGGATGGACTGAGAGCACTGGGAGGGTGACCAGAGAAACCTGGGATGGACAAAGAGTGGACTGGGATGAACTGGGATGAACGGGCAGGCGTGTGGGGGTCCATGGTGGCCACTCGATGCCTTACTGGTCTATACTGGGATGGGTCGGATGGCCCCAGGGGAGGGGGTGAGGCCACAATGGTCCAGACTGGGAGGGGAGTCACCATGGCGCCGGAGGCGGAGTCGAGGATACGAGCCAGGCAAGGACACCTAGGGGACAGCCAGGGCAACCCAGGGACACCAGGGCCCCCCCAGAGACACCTAGGGGACAGCCAGGGAACCCCAGGGACACCCTGTGCACCCCCAGGGACACCTAGGGGACAGCCAGGGCCCATCCCGGGACACCTAGGGGACAGCCAGGGAACCCCAGGGACACCCTGTGCACGCCCAGGGACACCCAGGGCACACCCAGGGACACCTAGGGGACAGCCAGGGCACCCTAGGGACAGACAGAGCACCCCCAGGGACACCAAGGGCACAGCCAGGGCACCCCCAGGGACACAGAGAGGACAGGCAGGGCACCCCCAGGGACACCTTGGGGACAGCCAGGGCACCCCAGGGACAGCCAGGGCACCCCCAAGGACACCTAGGGGACCTCCAGGGCACCCCCAGGGACACCCAGGGCACCCCCAGGGCCACCTAGGGGACAGCCAGGGCACCCCAGGGACAGCGAGGGCACCCCCAGGGACACCCAGGGCACCCCCAGGGACACCTAGGGGACAGCCAGGGCACCCCCAGGGACACCTAGGGCACCCCCAGGGACACCTAGGGGATGGCCAGGGCACCCCCAGGGACACCTAGGGGAGAGGCAGGGCACCCCCAGGGACACCTAGGGGAGAGGCAGGGCACCCCCAAGGACACCTAGGGGACACGCGGGGAACCCCCAGGGACACCTAGGGGACAGCCAGGGTATCCCCAGGGACACCCAGGGCACCCCCAGGGACACCAAGGGGACTGCAAGGGCACCCAGAGTGACACCTAAGGGACACCCTGGGCACCCCCAGGGACACCAAGGGGACGCCCAGGGACACCTAGGGGATAGCCAGGGCACCCCAGGGACAGCGAGGGCACCCCCAGGGACACCTAGGGGACAGGCAGGGCACCCCCAGGGACACCGAGGGGAAAGCCAGGGCACCCCCAGGGACGCCTAGGGGAAGGCAGGACACCCTCAGTGACACCTAGGGGACAGCCAGGGCACCCCCAGGGACATTTAGGGGACAGCCAGGGCACTCCAGGGACACCCAGGGCACCCCCAGGGACACCTAGGGGACAGCCAGGGAACCCCCAGGGACACCTAGGGGACAGGCAGGGCACCCCCAGGGACACTGACGGGACAGCCAGGGCACCCCCAGAGACCCCTAGGGGACAGCCAGGGCACGCCAGGGACACCCAGGGCACCCCCAGGGACACCAAGGGGACAGGCAGGGCACCCCCAGGGACACCCAGGGCACCCCGAACGACACCTAGGGGACAGGAAGGGCACACCAAAGGACACCTAGGGGACACGCAGGGTACCTCCAGGGACAACGAGGGGACAGCCATGGCACCCCCAGGGACACCTAGGGGACAGCCTGGGCACCCCCAGGGACACCCAGGGCACCCCCAGGGACACCTAGGGGACAGCCAGGGCACCCCAGGGACACGTAGGGGACAGCCAGGGCACCCCCAAGGACACCTAGGGGACACGCAGGGTACCTCCAGGGACAACGAGGGGACAGCCATGGCACCCCCAGGGACACCTAGGGGACAGCCAGGGCACCCTAGGGACAGCCAGGGCACCCCCAGGGACACCAAGGGCACAGCCAGGGCACCCTAGGGACAGCCAGGGAACCCCAGGCACACCAAGGTCACAGACAGGGCACCCTAGGGACACCAACGGGACAGCCAGGGCACCCCCAGGGACACCAAGGGCACAGACAGGGCACCTTACGGACACCAAGGGGACAGCCAGGGCACCCCCAGGGACACCAAGGGGACATCCAGAGCACCCCAGGGACACCCAGGGCAACCCCAGGGACACCTAGAGGACAGACAGAGCACCCCAGGCACAACAACGGCACCCCCAGGGACACCTAGGGGACAGCCAGGGCACCCCGAGGGACACCAGGGCACCACCAGGGACACCTAGGGGACAGCCAGGGCACCCCAGGGACAGCGAGGGCACCCCCAGGGACACCTAGGCGACCTGCAGAGACATCTAGGGGACAGCCAGGGCTCCCCAGGGACAGCCAGGGCACCCCCAGGGACACCTAGGGGACAGCCAGGGCACCCAAGGGACAGCCAGGGCACCCCCAGGGACGCCTAGGGGACAGCCAGGGCCCCCCCAGGGACACCTAGGGGACAGCCAGGGTACCCCCAGGGAAGCCTAGGGGACAGCCAGGGCACCCCCAGGGACACCTAGGAGACAGCCAGGGCACGCCAGGGACACCCAGGGCACCCTCAGGGACCCCTAGGGGAGAGCCAGGGCACCCCCAGGGACACCGAGGGGACAGCCATGGCACCCCAGGGACACCTAGGGCACAGCCAGGGCACCCTAGGGACAGCCAGGGCAGCCCAGGGACACCTACGGGACAGCCAGGGCACCCTCTGGGACACCAAGGACAGCCAGGGCACCCCAAGGACAGCCAGGGCAGCCCAGGGCAGCCCAGGGACACCCAGGGTACCCCAGGGACACGTAGGGGACCTCCCGGGCACCCCAAGGACACCCAGGGCCCCCCCAGGGACACCTAGGGGACAGCCAGGGCCCCCCCAGGGACACCTAGGGGACAGCCAGGGCTACCCAGGGACACCCAGGGCACCCCCAGGGACACTGAGGGGACAGCCAGGGCACCCTAGGGACTGCCATGGCACCCTAGGGACAGCCAGGGCACCCCCAGAGACACCGAGGGCACAGCCAGGGCACCCTAGGGACAGCCAGGGCACACCCAGGGACACCTAAGGGACAGGCAGGGCACCCCCAGGGACACTGACGGGACAGCCAGGGCACCCCCAGAGACCCCTAGGGGACAGCCAGGGACCTCCTAGGGACACTCTGGGCACCGCAAGGGACACCTTGGAGTCAGCCAGGGCACCCCAGGGACACCCAGGGCACCCCCAGGGACACGGAGAGGACGGCCAGGGCACCCCCAGGGACACCTAGGGCAAGGCAGGACACCCCCAGGGACACCTAGGGGACAGGCAGGGCACCTCCAGGGACAGCCAGGGTACGCCCAGGGACACCTAGGGACAGTCAGGGCACCCCAGGGACACCTAGGGGACAGCCAGGGCACCCTAGGGACAGCCAGGGCACCCCGAGGGACACCTAAGTGACAGCCAGGGCACCCCAGGGACATCGAGGGACAGCCAGGAACCCCCTGGGACAGCCAGCTCACTCCCACGGCCGCCTCCACCTCCAGGAGCTATCAAAACCCTCCTCAGGTTCTTTGATGCCTCAAATGGGCCGCCCAAACCTCCCGAATACCCCCCAAAGCACCCAAAGCAGCCCCCAGGACGCCCCCCGGACCCCCCACAACCCAAAAACCCCCTCCACGACAACTCAGGACCCCCAGGATCCCCCCAAATCCGCGCCCCCCTCACCCTGAGGTCCCGTTTGAGCCGCTCCACGTTGCGGACAGGCACCAGCTCATCAAGCCCCAAGCACCAACACCTGCGGGACTGGGATGGACTGAGAGCACTGGGAGGGTGACCAGAGAAACCTGGGATGGACAAAGAGTGGACTGGGATGAACTGGGATGAACGGGCAGGCGTGTGGGGGTCCATGGTGGCCACTCGATGCCTTACTGGTCTATACTGGGATGGGTCGGATGGCCCCAGGGGAGGGGGTGAGGCCACAATGGTCCAGACTGGGAGGGGAGTCACCATGGCGCCGGAGGCGGAGTCGAGGATACGAGCCAGGCAAGGACACCTAGGGGACAGCCAGGGCAACCCAGGGACACCAGGGCCCCCCCAGAGACACCTAGGGGACAGCCAGGGAACCCCAGGGACACCCTGTGCACCCCCAGGGACACCTAGGGGACAGCCAGGGCCCATCCCGGGACACCTAGGGGACAGCCAGGGAACCCCAGGGACACCCTGTGCACGCCCAGGGACACCCAGGGCACACCCAGGGACACCTAGGGGACAGCCAGGGCACCCTAGGGACAGACAGGGCACCCCCAGGGACACCAAGGGCACAGCCAGGGCACCCCCAGGGACACAGAGAGGACAGGCAGGGCACCCCCAGGGACACCTTGGGGACAGCCAGGGCACCCCAGGGACAGCCAGGGCACCCCCAAGGACACCTAGGGGACCTCCAGGGCACCCCCAGGGACACCCAGGGCACCCCCAGGGCCACCTAGGGGACAGCCAGGGCACCCCAGGGACAGCGAGGGCACCCCCAGGGACACCCAGGGCACCCCCAGGGACACCTAGGGGACAGCCAGGGCACCCCCAGGGACACCTAGGGCACCCCCAGGGACACCTAGGGGATGGCCAGGGCACCCCCAGGGACACCTAGGGGAGAGGCAGGGCACCCCCAGGGACACCTAGGGGAGAGGCAGGGCACCCCCAAGGACACCTAGGGGACACGCGGGGAACCCTCAGGGACACCTAGGGGACTGCAAGGGCACCCAGAGTGACACCTAAGGGACACCCTGGGCACCCCCAGGGACACCAAGGGGACGCCCAGGGACACCTAGGGGATAGCCAGGGCACCCCAGGGACAGCGAGGGCACCCCCAGGGACACCTAGGGGACAGGCAGGGCACCCCCAGGGACACCGAGGGGAAAGCCAGGGCACCCCCAGGGACGCCTAGGGGAAGGCAGGACACCCTCAGTGACACCTAGGGGACAGCCAGGGCACCCCCAGGGACATTTAGGGGACAGCCAGGGCACTCCAGGGACACCCAGGGCACCCCCAGGGACACCTAGGGGACAGCCAGGGAACCCCCAGGGACACCTAGGGGACAGGCAGGGCACCCCCAGGGACACTGACGGGACAGCCAGGGCACCCCCAGAGACCCCTAGGGGACAGCCAGGGCACGCCAGGGACACCCAGGGCACCCCCAGGGACACCAAGGGGACAGGCAGGGCACCCCCAGGGACACCCAGGGCACCCCGAACGACACCTAGGGGACAGGAAGGGCACACCCAGGGACACCTAGGGGACAGCCAGGGCACTCTAAAGATAGCCAGGTCACCCCCAGGGACACCTAGGGGACAGGCAGGGCACCCCCAGGGACACCCAGGGCACCCCAAGGGACACCTAGGTGACAGCCAGGGCACCCCCAGGGACCCCTAGGGCACAGCCAGGGCACGCCAGGGACAGCCAGGGCACCTCCAGGGACACTAAGGGGACATCCAGAGCACCCCAGGGACAGCCAGGGCACCCCCAGGAACACCGAAGGAACACCCTGGGCACGCCCAGTGACACCAAGGGGACCCCCAGGGACACCTAGGGGACAGGCAGGGCATTCCCAGGGACACTGACGGGACAGCCAGAGCACGCCCAGAGACCCCTAGGGGACAGCCAGGGCACTCCCAGGGACACTCTAGGCACCCACAGGGACACCTAGGGGACCTCCAGGGCACCCCCAGGGACACCCAGGGCACCCCCAGGGCCACCTAGGGGACAGCCAGGGCACCCCAGGGACAGCCAGGGCCCCCCCAGGGACACCAAGGGGACAGCCAGGGCACCCCAGGCACACCCAGGGCTCCCCCAGGGACACCTAGGGGACAGCCAGGGCACCCCAGGCACACCCAGGGCTCCCCCAGGGACACCTAGGGGACAGCCAGGGCACCCTAGGGACCGCCAGGGCACCCCCAGGGACACCCAGGGCATCCCCAGGGACACGAAGGGGACAGCCAGGGCACCCCCAGGGACACCTAGGGGACAGCCAGGGCACCCCAGGGACACGCAGGGCACCCCCAGGGACACCTAGAGGACAGCCAGGGCCCCCCCAGTGACGCCTAGGGGACAGCGAGGGCACCCCCAGGGACACCTAGGGGACACCCAGGGCACCCCGAGGGACACCAGGGCACCCCCAGGGACACCTAGGGGACAGCCAGGGCACCCGAGGGACAGCCAGAGCACCCGCAGGGACACCAAGGGCACAGCCAGGGCACCCTAGGGACACCCAGCGCACCCCCAGGGACACCTAGGGGACAGCCAGGGCATCCCCAGGGACACCCAGGGCACCCCCAGGGACACCTAGAGGACAGCCAGGGCATCCCCAGGGACACCTAGGGGACAGGCAGGGCACCCCCAGGGACACCTAGGGGACAGCCAGGGCCCCCCCAGGGACAACTAGGGGACAGCCAGGGCACTCCAGGGACAGCCAGGACACCCCCAGGGACACCGAGGGCACAGCCAGGGCACCCCCAGGGACACCGAGAGGACAGGCAGGGCACCCCCAGGGACAGCCAGGGCAGCCCAGGGACACCTAGGGGACAGGCAGGGCACCCCAGGGCAGCCCAGGGACACCCAGGGTACCCCAGGGACACGTAGGGGACCACCCGGGCACCCCAGGGACACCCAGGGCCCCCCCAGGGACACCTAGGGGACAGCCAGGGCCCCCCCAGGGACACCTAGGGGACAGCCAGGTCTACCCAGGGACACCCAGGGCACCCCCAGGGACACCGAAAGGACAGCCAGGGCACCCTAGGGACAGCCATGGCACCCTAGGGACAGCCAGGGCACCCCCAGAGACACCGAGGGCACAGCCAGGGCACCCTAGGGACAGCCAGGGCACACTTAGGGACACCTAAGGGACAGGCAGGGCACCCCCAGGGACACTGACGGGACAGCCAGGGCACCCCCAGAGACCCCTAGGGGACAGCCAGGGACCTCCTAGAGACACTCTGGGCACCCCAAGGGACACCTGGGGGTCAGCCAGGGCACCCCAGGGACACCCAGGGCACCCCCAGGGACACGGAGAGGACGGCCAGGGCACCCCCAGGGACACCTAGGGGACAGGCAGGGCACCTCCAGGGACAGCCAGGGTACCCCCAGGGACACCTAGGGACAGTCAGGGCACCCCCAGGGACACCTAGGGGACAGCCAGGGCACCCTAGGGACAGCCAGGGCACCCCGAGGGACACCTAAGTGACAGCCAGGGCACCCCAGGGACATCGAGGGACAGCCAGGAACCCCCTGGGACAGCCAGCTCACCCCCACGGCCGCCTCCACCTCCAGGAGCTATCAAAACCCTCCTCAGGTTCTTTGATGCCTCAAATGGGCCGCCCAAACCTCCCGAATACCCCCCAAAGCACCCAAAGCAGCCCCCAGGACGCCCCCCAGACCCCCCACAACCCAAAAACCCCCTCCACGACAACTCAGGACCCCCAGGATCCCCCCAAATCCACGCCCCCCTCACCCTGAGGTCCCGTTTGAGCCGCTCCACAGTTGCGGACAGGCACCAGCTCATCAAGCCCCAAGCACCAACACCTGCGGGACTGGGATGGACTGAGAGCACTGGGAGGGTGACCAGAGAAACCTGGGATGGACAAAGAGTGGACTGGGATGAACTGGGATGAACGGGCAGGCGTGTGGGGGTCCATGGTGGCCACTCGATGCCTTACTGGTCTATACTGGGATGGGTCGGATGGCCCCAGGGGAGGGGGTGAGGCCACAATGGTCCAGACTGGGAGGGGAGTCACCATGGCGCCGGAGGCGGAGTCGAGGATACGAGCCAGGCAAGGACAACTAGGGGACAGCCAGGGCAACCCAGGGACACCAGGGCCCCCCCAGAGACACCTAGGGGACAGCCAGGGAACCCCAGGGACACCCTGTGCACCCCCAGGGACACCTAGGGGACAGCCAGGGCCCATCCCGGGACACCTAGGGGACAGCCAGGGAACCCCAGGGACACCTAGGGGACAGCAAGGGCACCCCCAGGGACACCTAAGGAACACTCTGGGCACCCCCAGGGACACCCAGGGCACCCCCAGGGACACCTAGGGAACAGCCAGGGCATCCCCAGGGACATTAAGGGCACCCCCAGGGACACCTAGAGGACAGCCAGGGCACCCCCAGGGACACCTAGGAGACAGCCAGGGCACCCCCAGGGACACCTAGGGGACAGCCAGGGCACCCCAGGGACACCTAGGGGACAGCCAGGGCATCCCCAGAGACACGCAGGGCACCCCCAGGGACACCTAGAGGACAGCCAGGGCACCCCAGGGACACCTAGGGGACAGGCAGGGCACCCCCAGGGACACCTAGGGGACAGCCAGGGCCCTCCCAGGGACAACTAGGGGACAGCCAGAGCACTCCTGGGACACCCAGGGCACCCCCAGGGACACCTAGGGGACAGCCAGGGCACCCTAAAGACATCCAGGGCACCCCCAGGGACACCTAGGGGACAGGCAGGGCACACCCAGGGACACCGAGGGGAAGGCAGGACACCCCCAGGGACACCTAGGGGACAGCCAGGGCACCCCCAGGGACATTTAGGGGACAGCCAGGGCACTCCAGGGACACCCAGGGCGCCCCCAGGGACACCTAGGGGACAGGCCGGGCACCCCCAGGGACACCTAGGGGTCAGGCCGGGCACCCCCAGGGACACCTAGGGGACAGGCAGGGCACCCCCAGGGACACTGACGGGACAGCCAGGGCACCCCTAGAGACCCCTAGGGGACAGCCAGGGCACTCCCAGGGACACTCTGGGCACCCACAGGGACACCCTGAAGACAGCCAGGGCACCTCAGGGACATCCAGGGCACCCCCAGGGACACCCAGGGCATCCCCAGGGACACGAAGGGGACAGCCAGGGCACCCCAGGGACACCCAGGGCACCCCCAGGGACACCTAGGGGACAGCCAGGGCACCCCCAGGGACATTTAGGGGACAGCCGGGGCACTCCAGGGACACCCAGGGCACCCCCAGGGACACCTAGGGGACAGCCAGCGCAGCCCCAGGGACACCCAGGGCACACCCAGGGACACCTAGGGGATAGGCAGGGAACCCCCAGGGACACCTAAGGGACAGGCAGGGCACCCCCAGGGACATTGACGGCACAGCCAGGGCACCCCCAGAGACCCCTAGGGGACAGCCAGGGCACCCCAGGGACAGCCAGGGCACCCCCAGGGACAGCTAGGGGACAGCCAGGGCACCCCCAGGGACACCTAGGGGACAGCCAGGGCACCCCCGGGACACCAAGGGGACAGCCAGGGCACC
The DNA here is from genome assembly GCF_029207755.1 of Chamaea fasciata. Taxonomy (NCBI): domain Eukaryota; kingdom Metazoa; phylum Chordata; class Aves; order Passeriformes; family Sylviidae; genus Chamaea; species Chamaea fasciata. Next base: position 4,858 of record NW_027095221.1, on the reverse strand, counting down.
CCCAGGGACACCTAGGGGACAGGCAGGGCACTCCAGGGACACCCAGGGCACCCCCAGGGACACCCTGGGCACTCCCAGGGACACGTAGGGGACAGCCAGGGCACCCCAGAGACACCCTGGGCAACCCCAGAGACACCTAGGGGACAGCCAGGGCACCCTAGGGACAGCCAGGGCACCCCCAAGACACGAAGGGTACAGCCAGGGCACCCCCAGGGACATATAGGGGACAGCCAGGGCACTCCAGGGACACCCAGGGCACCCCCAGGGACATTTAGGGGACAGCCAGGGCACTCCAGGGACACCCAGGGCACCCCCAGGGACACCTAGGGGAAAGCCAGGGCAACCCCAGGGACACCCAGGGCACCCCCAGGGACACCTAGGGGACAGGCAGGGAACCCCCAGGGATACGTAGGGGACAGGCCGGGCACCCCCAGGGACATTGACGGCCCAGCCAGGGCACCCCCAGAGACCCCTAGGGGACAGCCAGGGCACTCCCAGGGACACTCTGGGCACCCACAGGGACACCTTGGGGACAGCCAGGGCACCCCAGGGACACCCAGGGCACCCCCAGGGACACCTAGGGGACAGGCAGGGCACCCCCAGGGACACCCAGGGCACCCCCAACGACAACTAGGGGACAGGCAGGGCACCCCCAGGGACACCTAGGGGACAGGCAGGGCACCCCCAGGGACACCGAGGGGAAAGCCAGGGCACCCCCAGGGACACCTAGAGGACAGCCAGGGCACCCCAGGGACACCTAGGGGACAGGCAGGGCACCCCCAGGGACACCTAGGGGACAGCCAGGGCCCTCCCAGGGACAACTAGGGGACAGCCAGAGCACTCCTGGGACACCCAGGGCACCCCCAGGGACACCTAGGCGACAGCCAGGGCACTCCAGGGACAGCCAGGGCACCCCCAGGGACACCTAGGGGACAGGCAGGGCACACCCAGGGACACCGAGGGGAAGGCAGGACACCCCCAGGGACACCTAGGGGACAGCCAGGGCACCCCCAGGGACATTTAGGGGACAGCCAGGGCACTCCAGGGACACCCAGGGCGCCCCCAGGGACACCTAGGGGACAGGCCGGGCACCCCCAGGGACACCTAGGGGACAGGCCGGGCACCCCCAGGGACACCTAGGGGACAGGCAGGGCACCCCCAGGGACACTGACGGGACAGCCAGGGCACCCCCAGAGACCCCTAGGGGACAGCCAGGGCACTCCCAGGGACACTCTGGGCACCCACAGGGACACCCTGAAGACAGCCAGGGCACCTCAGGGACATCCAGGGCACCCCCAGGGACACCCAGGGCACCCCCAGGGACACGAAGGGGACAGCCAGGGCACCCCAGGGACACCCAGGGCACCCCCAGGGACACCTAGGGGACAGCCAGGGCACCCCCAGGGACATTTAGGGGACAGCCGGGGCACTCCAGGGACACCCAGGGCACCCCCAGGGACACCTAGGGGACAGCCAGCGCAGCCCCAGGGACACCCAGGGCACACCCAGGGACACCTAGGGGATAGGCAGGGAACCCCCAGGGACACCTAAGGGACAGGCAGGGCACCCCCAGGGACATTGACGGCACAGCCAGGGCACCCCCAGAGACCCCTAGGGGACAGCCAGGGCACCCCAGGGACAGCCAGGGCACCCCCAGGGACAGCTAGGGGACAGCCAGGGCACCCCCAGGGACACCTAGGGGACAGCCAGGGCACCCCCGGGACACCAAGGGGACAGCCAGGGCACCCCCAGGGACACCTAGGGGACAGGCAGGGCACTCCAGGGACACCCAGGGCACCCCCAGGGACACCCTGGGCACTCCCAGGGACACGTAGGGGACAGCCAGGGCACCCCAGAGACACCCTGGGCAACCCCAGAGACACCTAGGGGACAGCCAGGGCACCCTAGGGACAGCCAGGGCACCCCCAAGACACGAAGGGTACAGCCAGGGCACCCCCAGGGACATATAGGGGACAGCCAGGGCACTCCAGGGACACCCAGGGCACCCCCAGGGACATTTAGGGGACAGCCAGGGCACTCCAGGGACACCCAGGGCACCCCCAGGGTCACCTAGGGGAAAGCCAGGGCAACCCCAGGGACACCCAGGGCACCCCCAGGGACACCTAGGGGACAGGCAGGGAACCCCCAGGGATACGTAGGGGACAGGCCGGGCACCCCCAGGGACATTGACGGCCCAGCCAGGGCACCCCCAGAGACCCCTAGGGGACAGCCAGGGCACTCCCAGGGACACTCTGGGCACCCACAGGGACACCTTGGGGACAGCCAGGGCACCCCAGGGACACCCAGGGCACCCCCAGGGACACCTAGGGGACAGGCAGGGCACCCCCAGGGACACCCAGGGCACCCCCAACGACAACTAGGGGACAGGCAGGGCACCCCCAGGGACACCTAGGGGACAGCCAGGGCACTCCCAGGGACACCTACGGGACAGGCAGGGCACCCCAGGGACACCTAGGGGACACCCAGGGCCCCCCCAGGGACACCTAGGGGACAGGCAGGGCACCCCCAGGGACACCGAGGGGACAGCCAGGGCACCCCCAGGGCACCCCAGGGACACCCAGGGCACCCCCAGGGACACCAAGGGGACAGCCAGAGCACCCCAAGGACAGCCAGGGCACCCCCAGGGACACCTAGGGGACAGCCAGGGCACCCCAGGGACACCAAGGGGACAGCCAGGGCACCCCCAGGGACACCTAGGGGACAGCCAGGGCACCCCAGGGATACCCAGGGCACCCCCAGGGACACCTAGGGGACAGCAAGGGCACCCCCAGGGACACCGAGGGGACAGCCAGGGCACCCCCAGGGCACCCCAGGGACACCCAGGGCACCCCCAGGGACACCAAGGGGACAGCCAGAGCACCCCAAGGACAGCCAGGGCACCCCCAGGGACACCTAGGGGACAGCAAGGGCACCCCAGGGACACCAAGGGGACAGCCAGGGCACCCCCAGGGACACCTAGGGGACAGCCAGGGCACCCCAGGGATACCCAGGGCACCCCCAGGGACACCTAGGGGACAGCAAGGGCACCCCCAGGGACACCCTGGGCACCCCCAGGGACATGTAGGGGAGAGCCAGGGCACCCCAGGGACAGCCTGGGCGCCCCCAGGGACACCTAGGGGACAGGCAGGGCACCCCCAGAAACCCCTAGGGGACAGCTAGGGCACCCCGAGGGACACCAGGGCACCTCCAGGGACACCTAGGGGAGAGACAGGGAACCCCAGGGACACCCTGTGCATCCCCAGGGACACCTAGGGGACAGCCAGGGCCCCCCCCGGGACACCTAGGGGACAGCCAGGGAACCCCAGGCACACCCAGGGCACCCCCAGGGACACCTAGGGGACAGCCAGGGCACCCCCAGTGACACCTAGGGGAGAGGCAGGGGAGAGGCAGGGCACCCCCAGGGACACCTAGGGGACAGCCAGGGCACCCCCAGGGACACCTAGGGGACAGCCAGGGCACCCCGAGGGACACCAGCGCACCCCAAGGGACACCTAGGTGACAGCCAGGGCACCCTAGGGACACCAGGGCATTCCCAGGGACCCCTAGGGAACAGCCAGGGCACCTTAGGGACACCCAGGGCCCCTCCAGGGACACCTAGGGGACAGGCAGGGCACCCCCAGGGACACCGAGGGGACAGCCAGGGCACCCCCAGGGCACCCCAGGGACACCCAGGGCACCCCCAGGGACACCAAGGGGTCAGCCAGAGCACCCCAAGGACAGCCAGGGCACCCCCAGGGACACCTAGGGGACAGCCAGGGCACCCCAGGGACACCAAGGGGACAGCCAGGGCACCCCCAGGGACACCTAGGGGACAGCCAGGGCACCCCAGGGATACCCAGGGCACCCCCAGGGACACCTAGGGGACAGCAAGGGCACCCCCAGGGACACCCTGGGCACCCCCAGGGACATGTAGGGGACAGCCAGGGCACCCCAGGGACAGCCTGGGCGCCCCCAGGGACACCTAGGGGACAGGCAGGGCACCCCCAGAGACCCCTAGGGGACAGCTAGGGCACCCCGAGGGACACCAGGGCACCTCCAGGGACACCTAGGGGAGAGACAGGGAACCCCAGGGACACCCTGTGCATCCCCAGGGACACCTAGGGGACAGCCAGGGCCCCCCCCGGGACACCTAGGGGACAGCCAGGGAACCCCAGGCACACCCAGGGCACCCCCAGGGACACCTAGGGGACAGCCAGGGCACCCCCAGTGACACCTAGGGGAGAGGCAGGGCACCCCCAGGGACACCTAGGGGACAGCCAGGGCACCCCCAGGGACACCTAGGGGACAGCCAGGGCACCCCGAGAGACACCAGCGCACCCCAAGGGACACCTAGGTGACAGCCAGGGCACCCTAGGGACACCAGGGCATTCCCAGGGACCCCTAGGGCACAGCCAGGGCACCTTAGGGACACCCAGGGCCCCCCCAGGGACACCTAGGGGACAGGCAGGGCACCCCCAGGGACACCGAGGGGACAGCCATGGCACCCCCAGGGCACCCCAGGGACACCCAGGGCACCCCCAGGGACACCAAGGGGACAGCCAGAGCACCCCAAGGACAGCCAGGGCACCCCCAGGGACACCTAGGGGACAGCCAGGGCACCCCAGGGACACCAAGGGGACAGCCAGGGCACCCCCAGGGACACCTAGGGGACAGCCAGGGCACCCCAGGGATACCCAGGGCACCCCCAGGGACACCTAGGGGACAGCAAGGGCACCCCCAGGGACACCCTGGGCACCCCCAGGGACATGTAGGGGACAGCCAGGGCACCCCAGGGAAAGCCTGGGCGCCCCCAGGGACAACTAGGGGACAGGCAGGGCACCCCCAGAGACCCCTAGGG
>NW_027095220.1:0-29027 GCF_029207755.1 Chamaea fasciata | reverse complement strand
GAGACTGCGAGAGGACGGGGACACCGGGACAGGGAGATCGGGAGAGGGTGCGGGACTAAGGGAGAGGGTGCGGGCCTGCGCGAGAGGGAGAGGAAAGGCAGGAGGAAGTCGACAAAAGTCGCTTTTTCTGCTGCCGCTGCTGCCGCTGCTGCCGCTGCTGCCGCTGCTGCCGCTGCTGCCGCTGCTGCTGTAGCAACTGAAGCCCCGGGGCCGTTTTTCCCCAGGTCCGTTTGTCCGTTGCCCGCTCAGCCCCACGCCGAGCCCCGCGCTCCCCGGGGGCAGCCCCGAGCCTGTCCAGACACGGGAACTTTGCCCACAGGAGCCAAGACACAGAGTCTTGACTCCTGCACTGTGGCAGAGCAATCCCCTTGGTTGCTGCTGTGCATTGTCCCTGCTGAGGGTCAGACACTGTCAGAGCACGTTCCCTGAATGCAGAATTCGTACCTGGCCCAAGCACTGCACTTTTGTCTCCAGCATTGCTTTCCAAGAAAAACAGGGGAAGGCAAATTGTGTGTAGCTCATGGTATTTTACAGCATCTCAAACTTGCCAAATCATGGATCTTAAAGGTGAGATCCATTTGTAGTTCATGGGATGGAGAAGTAGTGCAAGATGGAAAAGGGGAGCATCAAAATCATTTGACAAGGACATCTTTGATTGCTTCTTTACAGTTCCATTTCATTTCTTAAAAGATCCTTCAGTTTTCCCAGAATCTTCTCCACACTCCTGTCTGCTCTTTCCAAGAACACTTCCTGGAGAACGAGGTGAAGCTTCTGTCACAAGACGTGCCACCAACTGCAGCTTCCCTTGGCTTTCCACACTGTGTGTGCAGTAGGAGTCTTGCAGCAAAGCAGGACAAATATTTGAAGAACTTGACAGCTTGTCTGTTCTTTTCCTTGTGGACTTGGGAGTTGTGCCCTTGGTAAGGTTTCCATTGTTACTGTTGTACCCTAAGAAAACAGGACGGGGTACCGGGGGAACCTGCTGGGAGTCTGTTATCATCCACCCAGCCAGGAAGATGAGGTGGACAACTTAATCTATAAGCAGCTGGAGAATGTTTCAGGATCACCAGCCCTTGTTCTTGTAGGTGACTTTAAGCTGCCAGATATCTGCTGGGAACTTAATACAGCAGGAAAGAGGCAGTCCAGGAAGGTTTTGGAGTGTATGGAGGACAACTTTTTGTTGCAGCTGGTGAGTGAGCCCCACCAGGGGAGGGCTTATGTTCGACCTGTTGTTTGCAAATAGAGAAGGGCTGGTGGGAGATGTGGTGGTTGGAGGCTCCTTGGGACACAGTGATGATGAAATTATAGAGTTCTCGATATTTGGTGAAATCAGGAAGAACATCAAGAAGACTTTTACACTGGACTTCCAATCAGCAGACTTTGGCCTATTTACAAGACTTATTCAGGGAGTTGCTAGGGAAGCAGCCCTTAAAAACAAAGGAGTCCAGGGAAGGTGGGCGTGCTTCAAAGCAGAGATCTTGAGGGCAGAGGAACAGGCTTTCCCTGTGTGCCAAAAGATGAGCTGACGAGGCAAACGTCCAGCCTGGATGGGCAAGGAGGTTTTGAAGGAACTTAGGAATAAAAAGAGGATGTATCATCTTTGGAAGGAGGGTCAGGTCAAGGAGTATTTAAGGGGATTGCTAAGGCATGTAGGAAAAGTGTTTGGGAGTCCAAAGCTCAATTCAAACTTAATTTGGCAATTTTGTACAGGATATTAAAAAAAGTTTTTCAAATATATTAACTGCAATAGGAAGGCCAACTGCAATGGTTGGAGGACTTTCACGGACTTACACACACTGCGACTCGTGACCGCGTTTCCCCGCTTGTGTTTTTCCCGAGACAGGTGCGAGGTGCTCCCCATCACTCCCCGTCCCCCGCAGCCCAACTTCCCTGCCTTGCCTGCTCCAGATGCCCTCGGCCCTCATGCCAGACCCTGCCAAGTCTGCCGCTGCAGCCCTTACACCTCGGCTCACGGGTCTCTGAGGGGACCCAGCTGGGACCTACGCCTGGCAGGATCTCTGGATGAGGGATTTCAGTGGGCAAACAGCACTGACTCTTCCAGGCGGCAAAAGGACCTTCTCTCTTTCCTCACACCGGTGACACCACCTTACCTCATCCCCGCAGCGTTCCGACTCCAGCGGGTCTTGAGTTTGAAGTGTGTAGGCTTGGCTTAAAACCTTCACTGCAAAGTGGGGAAACATCTTGAAGTTACTTTGAGAGAGTTCAAGTTGTTCCCTGTAATCTTTTGTGATACAGAAAAGTGAACCGGTGAGAAGTTCAAGCAAATTGTCATTACTACCTGCTAAACTACCTTCAAATGTAATTTGGTGCTTCTTTTAAGGTATGAGGGACTCAAGGGGATAAATCAGGACACTCATTTCCCAGTTCCTGTAAGAGCTGTCCTCAGGAAAGAGAGCTTAGAACCAACTCTGAAAATGGGGAATGAAAGCATCTTTTCTTCCTGGGGCTGTGCTGTGGTATACAGTGGGTAAACATGAATATCCAACTGTTTACATTATGCTATGCATGTTCACACCGATCTTTCTCCTGAAAAAAAAAAAAACAAAAACAAAACCCCATGAGTGAGTAGGTGAAAGACGATGGAACCAAACTAATTGTGTTAAAACTATTCCTTTCCTCCTGTTCCAACTGAAGTTGGAATGCATCCAGATTTGAATTTCCAAAGTCTGGCACCTCTTTTCAGAGGTTACACTGAACTTTGACCAACTTGGTCTTCACGTTTGAATCTGAATCCACTTTTGTTCCTCACCTTGTCCCTCTTCACACCCAGAAAAACAACTGGGTATCACATATATCAGACTATTCCTCCATAGTCTTGGGCAGATAAGAGCAAAACAGGTTTCACATGAACCTGTCTGAGGTCAGGGACATTCCATCAAGTGTTACTGAACTCAAATGGGATCAAAGATTCCCAAATAACAGTATAAAATCACTCTGAAACATCTGCAACTGCAAACACAGATGGGCAGAGAAAACAGTAGGTCTGCAGGTGAAACCCTTGCCTCAGATAAGGACAGTGTTTGCCTTTGAACTCAGTCAGTTACCCTCTGCCTTCCACCTGGGGAGCTGGAAGGAGACTTGTGGTAGTCTCCCCCTACTCTCCTTCTTTTTCCCCTTGACCTTGCCTTCAGGGTGATCATTCAGTTGGACACTTCCTGCACTTGCTGTCTCAGGTCAGTCCTGCCAAAGGCAGAAATGAATGCTGGGATGTGGCAATACACAAGACAGAGAGGAAGACACATTTAATTAGCACAGCTGGTTTGATAACCGGGATGCCATGGCAGGGACAAGCAGAATTTTGAGATTATGAGAAGATGAGATTAAACTTGCCTAGGGGAAGAGGATGCGCTGTATCGCATCTCAGCATCCCACATGTCAACACAAAGTGACTCTGTGGAGAGTGTGATGGATAACTGGCTAGCTGCAAAAGGTCACGCAGACATGAGAGAGTTTTGCTGAGCACACAGGAACTCTCATGTAAACCAGCAAGGCAGTAAGCTTCTATTTCCTTGAGCACAGCTGCTATACGATAACAAGACCGATAACAAGACATTGTAGCTGAAAGATAAGAGGGAGAAGCCTGGTTAAACTAAAACTTACTCAAACAATGTAACCACAAAGGAATGTAGAAAGAGGCGTAGCTGACTTTTAGTCTGAGCACCAATCCTGAGCTTAACATTTGCAATATGTATGAGCTGATTATAGAAGATATAAATGTGTGTATGCTACCTGAAATAAACGAGATTTGCTGACCATGATAGCATGAGGCTCTTCTCCTGCGGCTCCGGTTAACCCAACATTTGGCGCCCGAACGGGCTTCTCCCCTACCCTCTTTAGAGCTGCATTGGGGTCGGGTCCTTTGGACGGCGGATTTACGCCCGGGGTGGTCACATCGGTGCGCCCTGCCGCTACGCGCTGCCGACGCCTGGAGGTTTGCAACGGTACCGGTGAGTATGGAAAGGCAAGCAGCGTATGATCTCTTTACCGCTTTTCTTAGAAAGCGGGGATTTAAGGGGCTTGACTTAGATAAGGAGCTCCCCCCTCTTTTGAGCCATGCTACCTCTTATGGCTCTTTTGCTAACCCCCATACTGTTCATGAATTAGCCGAATGGCGCAGGTATGGGGATAAGCTTTGGGAATTAGTATTAGATGATGATAAGCCAGCGAAAAAGATGAGCAAGTTGTGGAGAACTGTGCATAATGAATTGCTTATGTGTCAGGCGGAGAAGAAAGCTGTCGATAATGCTCGTGAAATGCACACTAGGAATAGGGCTTATGGGGATGACCCTTCCGCTCCAAACCCTCCGGTCTTTGCAACCGTTGACCTCCCGTCATCTGACTCTGTAGAGCCGGCCAGTACACCCACCGTTCAGCCCTCGCCACAGCCCTCTGCTCCACTAATGCCTTCACCCCCTACCCCCATGAATGCAGAGGCTAGGAATGCCCCTCCCTGTCCTGTTGCCACGGAGCCGTTCCCCGGAGCCTTATCGGACCTCGCGGAGGCTATGGCACGAGAAAGACGGGAGGTATGGGCGGCACTGGCAAATCAGGGCTGGCGGGAGGGAGATACGGATCTGGCCGCGGCAGCTCAGGAGCAGATGTCGTCCCCCCTCGCCCTCCCAGTTATCTTTCACAATAACCCGCAGGGAGGGCAACGGGCGGAGGTTACTAATTTAGACTGGAAACTTTTGTCACAACTACGATCTACCGTAGCGAGCTATGGGGTCACAAGCGAACCCGCTAAACAAATGTTAGAATTCCTTTTTAATACGAATCTCCTGTTGCCCGCAGATGTTAGAGGTCTTTCTCGTTTAATTTATACCCCACATCAAAGGTTACTGTTTGAAGCCCGATGGAGGGAAGAGGCGGCTGCAAGTGCCGCACTCCCTCGTCCCCAAGGAGACCCCTTACTCGGCATTACTGTTGACGAGCTTATGGGTCAAGGACTGCTTCATAGAGTAGAGGCTCAAGCTACCCTAGGTCCTGATAAATTGAGAGAGGCCATGGCGGTAGCTAAAAGAGCTATGGAGAAAATTAGACCTCCAGGAGGTGTTCCTCTTTATATGGGGATAAAACAGGGGAGAGAGGAGCCTCTTGGCCCCTTTGTGGACAAAATCATTGATGCTTTAAGTAAAGCAGGCATTGCTGAGCACATGCAAGATGCCCTAGTTAAACAATGTATCTTGCAGAATGGGAATGCTAATACTCGTTCCCTCATAGCTTCAGCCCCTGGGAATTGGAATGTCCAAGATTTGTTAGATAAAGCGGCAGCCATGCCTTCCGGCACTCAGGTATTTGTGGTAGAAGCGCTGCAAAAGATAGGTGAGGGGTTACAACAGCAGGCTCAGGCTTTTAGAGAACAAGCAGTATCAGCTCAGACTCAGGTTTTAGCTGCCCTCGCACCCCTCCAAGCGGCGACAGCGCGTCAAAGCCCCAATACCGGTGGGAGGATGAAGTGTTTTCGCTGCGGAAAGCCGGGACACATCCGCCGCGAATGTAGTGCCACGGGCGTATGGTGCGGCAAGTGCCGATCCAATACCCACAACAGCACCGCTTGCCGATCTGGATCGGGAAACTCCAAGACCAGCGCGAAACTGGGCCGCGCCGGGACACAAATAGTTCCAGCCACACCATCGATGGGCAACTCTTGCCAGCAACCTCCGGCAGCCTCGGATTGGACCTGGCAGCAGCAGTAAAAGTTACCCTATATAACAGCAGTCCACATGTGATTTCTACCGGAATTTTTGGACCTATTCTCATTAATGGACAACCCACAGGAAGACTCATTTTAGGTCGATCGTCTGGGTCTGTTTTGGGCCTACTGGTAGAACCTGGAGTTATCGACGCTGATGCTGAAGGAGAGATTTTTGTTATAGCTCATACACCTTTCCCGCCGGTGAACATTCCAAAAGGCCAACGGATCGCCCAGTTCATACCTCTACCGCAATTAACTATGAGCATACCACCACGATCTGATGAGCCGCGCGGAACAAAATGCCTTGGCTCCTCAGGAGGTATCACTCTTCCTGTCATAGACTTATCTACAAGGCCCAAAAGGACCATCCAGGCTCCACCGTCCACTTTGCATGAAGCACAAAAACTATTGGGAGACCTCCAATGGCTTAAGCCTGTAGTTGGCATTCCTAACACCCTTCTAGAAGCGTTGCGCCCCCTCTTAAAAGGCACGGACCCCTGTGCTCCGGTTGTACTTTCTGCAGATCAAATCAGTGCCCTTCAAAGTATTTTGTGGTGTGTTGCCAATGGCTTTGTCACCAGATACGATCCATCCCTTTCTGTTTCACTGACTATTTGGAATAACAAAGATCACCTTCTAGGAGCCATTACGCAGAAAAAGAAAACGGGGGAGAGACCAGGAAATATGGAGGACTTGAGGGTCCTGGAATGGATTAGCCCTCCCTTACAACAAAGAAAAACAATTACACAAAAAATTGAAAAACTTGCCTTGCTAATTATGAAAGGCCGATTACGCACAATAGAGCTAAGTGGCAAGGAACCTAGTGTGATACATCTACCTATGGAAAAAGCGTCCCTAGACTGGTTTCTGCTTAACTCCGCAGAATTGGCAGAGGCATTACTACAAGCACCGAGTTTTGTTACAACAGGCCCTCTTAAACCGAAATTATTGCACTGGCTAGGAGAATGGCAATTAATTACTAAACCTTTGAGAGAAGACCAACCTATTCCACACGCAATTACAGTTTTTACTGATGCAGGAAAGCGCTCCCGCCGAGCAGCAGCTACTTGGAACAAGGCAGGCCAGTGGCATCATCATGTGATTCCAGCAAGCCCACAAGACAATCTCCAGACGTTAGAACTATTGGCAGTTATATGGGCTTTTCAAACCTTCCAAGAACCTGTTAATGTAGTTTCTGACTCACTTTATGTAGTGGGAGTTGTCTCCAGAATTGAAGACGCAAGTCTCAAAGAAGTTAACAACCCCCGACTGAGTGAACTTTTCATGCAACTTCAGCGCACATTACAGGCTGGTTAAAACATTTGATACAAGTAGTGCTTGTGATTTTGCTTGTAATTGTTGTTTTGCTTTTAGTTTTGCCTTGTGTGTTGCAATGTTTGCAGCGTATGGTATTGTCAATGTTTGATAATTTTAAGATGACAATGATAGCAGTAAAAGAAAACGGGGGAAGTGTGGAGAGTGTGATGGATAACTGGCTAGCTGCAAAAGGTCACGCAGACATGAGAGAGTTTTGCTGAGCACACAGGAACTCTCATGTAAACCAGCAAGGCAGTAAGCTTCTATTTCCTTGAGCACAGCTGCTATACGATAACAAGACCGATAACAAGACATTGTAGCTGAAAGATAAGAGGGAGAAGCCTGGTTAAACTAAAACTTACTCAAACAATGTAACCACAAAGGAATGTAGAAAGAGGCGTAGCTGACTTTTAGTCTGAGCACCAATCCTGAGCTTAACTTTTGCAATATGTATGAGCTGATTATAGAAGATATAAATGTGTGTATGCTACCTGAAATAAACGAGATTTGCTGACCATGATAGCATGAGGCTCTTCTCCTGCGGCTCCGGTTAACCCAACATGACTCTGCAAGGCAAAGACTGAATTTTAACAGGTCTCATTGATACTAGGCAAGCCTGATTGTTATCTCAAAAAGCCATTGGCCTAATGATTGGCCGTTAATGCCCGTCTCCCAGGCTCTTTCAGGGGTGGGTGGAAATAGTCAAAGCCTGCAAAGGACACTTAATGCAAATGGCTACAGTCAAACCTTTTGTACTGTCTGCCCCCCAGTTTTGTAGGGGAAGAATCTCTTAACACAGCGGGGTTTTAAAATTCAAACAAATTTTGTGGGAGGTCATTGAAGCTCAACCAATGCAGAAGAATGTAGACAGCATCAAAAATAACTGGGAAGTATCCCATACTTGTGCTTGAAAGGCTTTGAATCAGAAGGTCTGCCAGGGCTGTTGCCTGATGAGTATTTGTGAATCTTCCCAGTGAGATAACGTAACTTTTTCTAGCCTGGTGATGCTGTAGGCAAAAGACCATCCCAAAGCGCAGGAATGAGCCTGGTATGCTTTTGGCACTGTGCAAGTATAACCCAAAGGCCAAGGCAGTTTCCAAGTGGAATGACTGAACTGGGAGAGGTTTGAAATGTAGGTAACCTCCAGAGAGGTGAAGCGGGGAGGGCTGAACGACAGCGCAAGAGGCAGCTGGGTGCTCCGGCTTGTTCACATCTTCCAGGGAAGCCTTCCTGTGGAGAAGGAAAACTCACGGACACTGTGGCTGACAGGAACTGAAGACATGCTTTCAGTGGAATGGCACTGAGATATATATATACACTTTTTTTTTCTTTTCCCGCTGAATGGGGGCTACTTTGCTATTCAACATTAACCTAAAAACCAACTACCCTAAAATATAGAAAGTATTTTTGCGAATCTCTGCTATCCCCTGTGATGGGTAGTGTGTGAATAGAAAACTTGGAGACAGTAGTGTAAAACACAAAGGCAGGAAGGGAGCAAGTGTTTATCATGATGTGCAGAATGCACCTCTTTGCTACAGCCTTGAAAGCTGCTTCTACAAGCTGGCAACATTCAGTTGCTGGAAGACAATATAACTAATCCAGACATGTTCAGCATGTAGAATTACAGTATCTCAGCCTTGTCCTTCCCTCATGAGCAACAGGAATTGGATTCATTTTTTCCCCAAAGGAAAAAAATCACTTGAAAGTCCAGAAGTTAGAATCCAAGAGAAATATCACATCTGCTTCAGAGAGTTTCTCTCTTTTGAACTTGGGGAGGAATTATTTTACTGTGCCAGAAATGCAGGAATTGTGTTGTTACATGGAAGCTTTAAAAAAGCAAAGCCAAAATTTGAGCACTTAACTTCTTTTTCTCCTTGTTATTCATTTTCCCCTGAATTTCAGCCAAACTGCCAATTCAAAACTCATATCATTGCTTAGTGTATGGAAATTCCGATAAAATTAGTGTGTCAGTTAAGAAGTAAACAATGTGAAATAAAGAAAGTGAATGTGAAAATAGTAATTTGAAATAAAATACTTCAGTTAGATGGCCTAAAATCTTCTATTAGTGAAAAAAAAAATCACTAGATCTAATGTAGAATAACAAGAGTTGTCAGAAAAATATCTCAGAAATACTTTTTCACACACACACACACACACACTCTCTCACTCTTCTGTGTGTGTGTACACTTCTCCCCATCCTACTGCTTTTTCTTCCTGCCTTCTCCCCTGTAATTTTTTAAGAGCTGATATTTGTCATTTTCATTCTATTCTCCCAGAATAAAATTTCCAAGAAGTTCCCTAATGTTCTTTTTGGCTTTTGAGGATTAAAACAAAACAAAACAAAACAAAACAAAAAAAAATTAAGACCAAAACCCCAGGCCTTTCCCACATTTTTAAAAGCTTTATATTCCTGCATTCTGACACAGACAGAATCCACAGGACAGTTCAAACAAGTGGGCTGTTATCCTCTCTCTGTTTCTATGGAAATGAGTGTCAGACCACTTAAAACAAAGCACATACTTTACAGTAATCACTGCATTTTCATTATTTGAAATAATAGAGCGCATTTTCCCCAATCCAACCTCTATTCCTATGGATACAAGCTGAAAATAGTTGTAGAGAAGCCTGTTCCATAGTTTTTTCCAATTCTGAATGTGTTTAGGATGCTGTTAAGTTCTCACAAGGTGCTATGGATGATACGATCTAACAAGAGCTTCAAGTGTGCTGTAATTTGAACTGGAGAGGACCAATTCTGTGAGCCAGAGTAAGGAAACATTCTTGTGTGTGTAAATAGAAATTGGAATGAATTCTGAGTGAAGTACTCCACCCAGCAGGTTTAGAAGGAGGGGAATGATTTGCTGTTTTCTGCTATTTTTTGACTTGCTTCAGAGAAAGTGAGCTGAGCTAAGCAAGTTCTGAGTTTGGTGATCATGAGCTGCTCCTTGGCCAAACTAGCCATACCACCATAGAGACCCCCACCACTTCACGAGACAGAAGATGTGACCCATGAAGTTTGCAAAGCCAATCTCCTCACGTTTCATTTGGAATGAAACCTCACTCCATTTCCTCAGGAGAGGCAGCAGAACGTCCCCGCTCCCCACCCCCCTGAATGCTGCCAGTCTTGCTGGCACTTCTCCTGTACGCAGATTATTTTTTCTAGCAGTGCACCTGGCACTTGTATAGACATGAAGTAAGAGGCATGTCCCATCTCAGAGAGCTTACGCTGCAAACAAGAGAATGTCCCTGGTCACTTCCCGACATGATGTTTCAAAGACACACTGGGAAAGACTGTGTGTCCTGCCCCTCAGTTAGGAAGGACATTAGGCCACAGTTACTGGGTGGAGCACAGTCAGGGAAATCAACCTCTTTGTCAAAGTGCTTTACTACGGTTTTATGAGCCTGCCTCTGATGGGTCGTTATCATGACACTGTTCCCCTTCCGTAAGTATTTAAGACAAGATTTTCCAAAATGACCAATGACTACGTACTTGAAATTCAAGACAGAAGCTTTTTAAAGCCACAGAATCAATGTCAAAACACTGAAAAAACTGTGGCTTTTCCAAGAGCCTTGAAAAAATCGGGCTTCCAGATCTCTCAAGTTAGGTATGCAAAGGCATGCAAAACTGGTGGTGTTTCAGAAAAGAATAGCCCATATCAATATCTAATCAGTGAGAGTTAATAGTTTTGAGAACCAGACCTCAGGCTAATTCGACCTGAGCACAGTGAAATTAGAAGCATATAACAAAAATTTAAAATGATATTGCAGTGCTTGTAAGTGCCTGCTTTTCCCGTCAAGACTGTAAGGGCTCCCTGGTAAATTCTGTGACTCAGTGACTATGTCAAACTGAGACTGGATGATGCTTGAAGATTATTCCATGTGTATAAGGTGGGAAGGATTTCAGTACACAGAAATACCCGAGAATCGCAGTAGATACTCAGAGGTGCTCTCAGCAAATGCCTCCTCTGGCTCTGCACAGCCTGCTCATTGACACTTTTCTGTCCTCTTCCCTTTTTTTCTGGTCTTTCCACCCATCTTCGGCAGCTGGGCATGCAGCCCAGTTCTAGAGTCTCCCCATGCTCTGACTCAAACCCCTGATGCTCATAATGCCTGGTCAGCAGATCCTTCCATATCAACAGGCTCTAATATTCCTCGTGGGAGGAAGATAAATTGCCATTAGTCAGGCTTAAAATGCACTCCTTGCACTCCAGCTGAAATAACTACGGGATTGGAGGAGGAGGAAGAAGAGGAGGAGAGATGATTTTGTTTTACAGCATCTAGAATAAAAAAAGTTGTGGTTTTACCTCAGCCATGCCAGCCCACTCGTCTCCTGGGTCCATACACGGACCTTGCACATACCCTGGACTCCTCGATGCCAAACTCCTGGAATTCAAGCTCTGCAATGAATGTGTCCAAGTGTGTGAGTTGGCACTGGGCTGATCCCAGCAAGGATCATGGAGGTGCAGGGCACAGGGCATTTGGACATGTGATGACAAAGAAGTGATAGTGTTGGGAGCATTCCCTTCTTGGGAGGCCGTGCCGAGGAGGTGGTCCTGTCAGCCCATCTCTGGGCAGCGTCACCCTCTCTCCTTCTGTCATCCCATGCCTCAGGGTGCCAAAGGCTGGAAAGCAGGAAGATTTGACAAAGCGCTCTGTATCACACTTGAAATTTGGGGAAAAACTGAAGGAAACTTTTCTGTGTAATAGTTGTGTAAACTGAGAGCGAACATTGAGAGCTACAGTTTTAAGGTGTGATTTTGGATTAAATGTATTCCCTCTGAATGCTTTCTGTTACTGATATGTTTGTTCATTAAATCCAGGATGTGGGTGACAAGTTAAGTGATAAAGGTAGTCTCGCATAATTTGCGGTTGTAAGCAATATTTTCCAGGAAGTCAACGATTCTGAGTCTTGAAACGCGGCAGGGGAAGAGCAGACCCCAGCAACAGAGACGCACATGCGCAGAGTACTATTCAAGGAAGTCACGTACGCCGGAAACCGGACTGTATAAGAGGAAGAACTAAAACCCTGACT
The DNA here is from genome assembly GCF_029207755.1 of Chamaea fasciata. Taxonomy (NCBI): domain Eukaryota; kingdom Metazoa; phylum Chordata; class Aves; order Passeriformes; family Sylviidae; genus Chamaea; species Chamaea fasciata. The sequence goes on along the minus strand of NW_027095220.1, from coordinate 16,965 downwards.
GGCGCGGCAGTGGTGGGACAATGGTCCCCCTGTCGCCCAGCGCTGCATTACCTTATTGTTACGCTTGCTGTAATTAATAAAATCCTTGATTGGGACAAGCAACGGTGTCAGACTATTCCGTGCAAAATTTTCTCTATAACAATTTGGTGCCGTGACTCGGATAAGAATACGGATCCGACAGAGGGACTAGGGGAGGCGCCCCGCCTGTACAGGCGGCCTCTGGTTCTGAAGTCGGGATCTCGCTCTTACCAACGAACCCAAATTTGTAACAATAAGGTAAGGAAAACCCTATAAGCTCGGTGCACTCGAGGTCCGGACGAAGACGCAGGAGACGCGTAAGTAACTGCCCATTGTGCAGGGGAACCCGTCCGGGCTGGGTTGGGATCCTGGAATACAACGTGTGTGCGTGTGAGTGAGAGGAGAACTGGCAGCCAGATTCTCCAAGTGAGTGCGGACCCTTAAGTAGTGCGTTTCCCATCGCCCGCGAGGGACTGGGCCACGAAAAAGGGGAAGTGAGTGAGTACACACACGGCTGAGAGAGGGTATTCCAGAAGATGGGACAGGGGAAAAGCAAGCCCCCTCCACCCATGAGACTCCCTTCGGTTCCTAGGGATTCACCGCTGGGGTTTATGTTAGAGAATTGGAAATATTATCCCACCACGGGGGACAAGGACAAAGTTAAGATGATACACTTTTGTGTAGAAGTCTGGGGAGGACAAATCTCCAAGGCAGTTTGGTGGCCCAGGTTTGGGTCATCAGAAGTATGGGTTCAGAGATTTTTGAATCAGTGGGTACGTAGGTAGGTCCCCTTTAATCAGGAAGAGGATGGGTCACCCGCCCAGGGGACCAGGGAGTAGCAATATTCAATCTCTCCCAAATGGAGTTTGGGCATAAAGATAAAAAGACTGAAAAATTACAGGAGGAGGAGGATGCTCCCCTAATACCACCCCCGTATGCACTTCCCCCATTACCACCGGCGCCTCAGATATTACCTCCTCCTACTCCCCCTCCCTCCCCTGGAGATGAAGGTATCGGAGCCGCAGTCAGAAGGAGGAGAAGGGAGCAAAGAGAACATGAGTTACTCCCCTTAAGGGAAGTGCCAATAGGAGGAGCCCAGCCACAACTAGGATTTGTATCTGTCCCTTTGAACTCAAATACTGTTAAGAAATACAGTCTATTTTGAGGATTTTGTTTACTGCAGAAGAAAGGACATATGAAAAGAGACTGCAGACAGAGGATAAAGGATGAGGCGGCATTCAAAGAAGATTAGGGGGGTCAGGGGCTCTATGTATTGGGGACCCGTACGAACAAAGAGCCCTTGATAAAACTGAAACTAGGTCCCCAGTCACAGGAGGTAGAATTTTTGGTAGACTCAGGAGCTGAGAGGTCTACCCTCCAGCAAATACCCCCTGGGTACAAATTATCTAAAGATACTGCCCATGTGGTTGGAGCAAAGGGAGAACCCTTCAAGGTAGGGATTATACAACAAGTTTTAATAGAAACAGAATCTAAATTAGGTATGAGAAATTTTCTCTTAGTCCCAGAAGCCGATTTTAATCTTTTGGGAAGGGATTTGATGGTAGAATTAGGAATAGGTTTGGAAGTTAAAAAAGGGGAGCTGGGAATTAAAATATGTGCCCTGAGGGTTGAAGACGAACAAGAAATTAATCCCGAAGTCTGGTATACCCCTGAGACCGTGGGCAGACTAAACATCTCGCCATTTAAAGTAACCCTCAAGAACCCGGAGAACCCCGTCCAAATTAAGCAATATTCTATGTCTATAGAAGGGCGGAAGGGGTTGAAACCCGAAGTTGAGAGATTAATATCTCAGGGACTATTAGAACCGTGTATGTCCCCATTTAATACCCCAATTTTACCAGTAAAGAAACCCAATGGCACTTATCGACTAGTGCACGATTTAAGAGAAATCAATAAGCGCACTGTGTCCAGATTCCCAGTAGTAGCAAACCCCTATACCCTTTTGAGTAAATTGGGGCCAGAAAATTTGTGGTACAGTGTAATAGACTTAAAGGATGCTTTTTGGGCTTGCCCTTTAGACGAAAGCTGTAGAGACTATTTTGCATTTGAATGGGAAGACCCTGACACAGGGCGCAAACAACAATTGAGGTGGACCGTGCTTCCACAGGGGTTTACAGAAAGCCCTAATTTGTTTGGACAAGCCCTAGAACAGATTCTTCAAGATTTTACCCCAGACCCAGAAATTACTCTGATTCAGTATGTGGATGACCTATTGATAGCAGGAAAAATGGAAAATCAAGTCAGAAAAGAAAGCATAAAACTTTTAAATTTTCTGGGGCTTAAGGGGCTGAAGGTATCAAAATCTAAATTACAATTTGTAGAAGAAAAGGTAAAGTATTTAGGACACTACATTGAGAAGGGAGAGAAGACAATTGACCCGGAACAGGTACAGGGAATTTTATCTTTACCCCCTCCAGCAAGTAAAAAACAGGTTAGACAATGGTTAGGACTATTGGGATATTGCCGCTTATGGATTGAAAACTACAGTAGTAAAGTTAAATTTTTATATGCCAAGCTCACCGAGTCTAATCGTATAAGCTGGGGAAAGACAGATGAAGAGCAACTCTGGGCATTAAGGAGAGAATTGGCAAATGCACCAGTTTTAAGTTTGCCAGACTTAAATCGACCATTTTATCTATTCGCCAACATAGAGAATGGGACAGCATATGGAGTATTAACCCAAGATTGGGCAGGGAAAAAGAAGCCCATAGGATACTTGTCTAAATTATTAGACCCTGTGAGTAGGGGCTGGCCCACATGTTTACAGGCCATTGTTGGATGTGCCTTAATGACAGAGGAGGCTCGAAAAATAACCTTCAATAGTACCATTAAGGTATTATCCCCCCCACAATGTGAGGAGTGTTTTGCAGCAAAAAGCTGAAAAATGGATCTCTGATTCCAGATTATTAAAATATGAGGGAATCTTGCTGGAGGCCCCGAATTTAACATTAGAAACTACATCTTTACAAAACCCTGCTCAGTTTTTATTTGGGGAACCAAAACCATCAGAAGAACTGGCCCACGATTGCCTCCGAACTATTGAGGAACAGACTAAGATTAGGCCTGATTTAGAGGAGGAGGGGCTCTCAGAGGGAGAAGTAATTTTTGTGGATGGCTCATCCCGGATAGTGGATGGAAGACGTAGATCAGGGTATGCACTAGTAGCAGGGAAGGATTATGAGGTATTAGAAGCAGGACCCTTGAGTCCGTCATGGTCAGCCCAAGCATGTGAATTATACGCCATCTTGCGGGCTCTTAAAAAAAAAAAAATTTCACTGAACTTCCCAAGGTGGGAAGATACAAGTATGTGTTAGTACTAATAGACCACCTCACCCACTTCGTAGAGGCATTTCCAACCGCAAGGGCCACTGCACACACGGTGGCCAAAGTGTTACTAGAACAAATTGTGCCCAGGTATGGAGTAGCTGAAAGTATAGACTCAGACCAAGGGCCACACTTTGTATCAAAAGTTATTAAGGCCTTGTCAGAAGCCCTTGGAATAAGATGGGAAGAACATACCCCGTGGCACCCTCAAAGTTCGGGGTTAGTAGAGAGAGTTAATGGAGAATTAAAGAAACAGCTAACCAAGTTAACTTTAGAAACCAAACTTAATTGGATTAAGTGTCTCCCCTTGGCCTTGTTAAATCTCAGAACTCTGCCCCGATCTGATGTGGGGATATCTCCTTTTGAAATGCTGTATGGGATGCCGTATGATGCAGGTATGCCTCGAGACCATCCCGGAATAATAGATAAGCAAATGAAAGCATTTATAACGGAGATGATGGCCTTTAGGAAGAAGTTATGGGAAAAAGGGCAGATATTGCAGAGACCACCCTTAAATATTACTCTACATCAGGTGCAACCGGGAGACTGGGTCTTAATCCGAACTCGGAAAGAAACTACTCTCCAGCTCCATTGGGATGGTCCATATCTGGTGCTCCTCACAACAAATACAGCAGTACGAACAGCAGAGCGGGGATGGACTCACGCCAGTCGTATAAAAGGACCAGTGCCCGAGCCTAGGTGGAAGGTCATCAGCCCAGCCGGAGACTTAAAGTTGAAACTCACTCGGGGAACTGCAACAGGAAATTAAGAAAGGACATTCTTGATGAATAGAAAATATTGGTATAAAACTTTTAGGATAGAATATCAACTAGAGCTTGAAAGAGATCATAAGGGAAATATATATGCTGATTGTGTTTGTATTAAATGTAATGATTCTTATTGTAATGGGAATTGTTACCCCTTTGTATGTTACCAATGTTTAGTTTGTGAAAACAGGTGGTGGACCCATTGTCACAGAGGCAGGCCCCCGAGAGGTGTTTGCTGCCTCTGTCTAGAAATTCAGCGGGAGCTTACTGATTTGGTATTGGCTCAGAAAGTAGCTCAAGGGGAATTACAAGTAGACTCTAAAGAGTGGTGGGACATATTTGCAGAAGGCATAAATCCCGAACTATATTGTTACCATTCCAATGAACCAGTCCTTTTTGTGGCACAAATAATAGCTGGAGTGTGTCGCCGTCGGGTAAAAGAAGTAAGGTGTGACGCTCCTCAGGTTAAAGACCACAACTGGAACACCTATATCCAGAGATCCTTAAAGAAAGGGCGAAAGTCCCCTCCTGAAGAATATCCCTGCTGCCGAGAAGATGGGTCTCCCCGTGGCTCGCAGCAACCGAGTCGACGGGCGAGGCAGAGGGAGAGAAAACTGTGGAGGAAGTCGCCCTGGGATAGGTGGAACCAGGAGGTCATGGAAAATGAAATGTCCAAGGACTGGGACTAAAATCAGGGAAGAAGAAAATGAGATGGGAACAAGCCACTGTTACAATGAAAAAGCCACCTGTAGACAACTGTTACTGTCACTACTATTATTATCCCTATGGGTAAGGCAGACAGGAGGTCAAACACACCAGCCTTTCAAATGGTCCTTGATTCGTATGAATGACTACAAAATTTTAGACTCCCTTGTGACCAGTCAGACCCCAGCCTTTAAGGCTGGGTTATGCAACATGACAAACATAGAATAGTGCGGGAGAGTTTTGAATTTAACTGGGTTTTATATGTGTCCGGCCTCAAATCCTGGAAAGAGCTACTGTAATTACCCAGGGGAGTATTACTGTGGGTATTGGGGCTGTGAGACTATTGCTTCCGATTGGACTCCAGGGGGAGGTGCAGATCAATTTATTAGAGCAGGATTTGGTCCCACAGGGTGTGCAAAGCATTGGTTAGGACCATCTGGAGAAATTTCTTACTTAGGAACTTGTGAATATGTGTATATAAATCCAGAGAGCCCTGACTGGGTATTAGGAAAATATTGGGGAATTAGACATTGGGAACCTGGGCGTGATAGAGGGAACCTAATAGTGATAAAGAAAGAACCCGCCCCAGCTGATACCTATGGTATGGGACCGAATAGAGTTTTAGAGGAGGATGAAGAGCTAACACCGGTTACAAATTACCCTGAGGCTACAGGCTCCCCACTAACCATATCCAGTCAGCAGAAAGCACCCTTGCATAACTAAGTCAGTACGCTCATTATCAGAAGTAGTTTTACAAAACAGACGGGGCCTGGATTTATTATTTTGGCAACAGGGAGGACTTTGTGTAGCCTTAAAAGAAGAGTGTTGCACCTATATAGATCAAACGGGAATAGTCTTTGACACCCTAGGAGAACTAAGAAAACAACTAGAAAAAAAAAGGGAAAGAGAAAGAGAATCCCATCAGAGTTGGTATGAGAGTTGGTTCAATCATTCCCCATGGTTGACTACCTTACTGTCCACCATAGCTGGACCAATATTTTTACTAGTTCTTGTATTAACTTTTGGTCCCTGTATTTTTAACAAACTTATTACAATAGTAAAAGCGCGACTGGAAGCTGCCCACTTGCTGCTGGTACAAGCAAAATATGAGGACTTAGAAAATAGAAAGGGAGAAACGGGAGATGGATTGGAATGGAGCAGACAAGAGCTTAAGTGATTTAATGCACAACATAAATTAACCTAAAGACAAAGGGGGGATATTGTTACTGATATGTTTGTTCATTAAATCCAGGATATGGGTGACAAGTTAAGTGATAAAGGTAGTCTCGCATAATTTGCGGTTGTAAGCAATATTTTCCAGGAAGTCAGCGATTCTGAGTCTTGAAACGCGGCAGGGGAAGAGCAGACCCCAGCAACAGAGACGCACATGCGCAGAGTACTATTCAAGGAAGTCACGCACGCCGGAAACCGGACTGTATAAGAGGAAGAACTAAAACCCTGACTGGCGCGGCAGTGGCGGGACAATGGTCCCCCTGTCGCCCAGCGCTGCATTACCTTATTGTTACGCTTGCTGTAATTAATAAAATCCTTGATTGGGACAAGCAACGGTGTCAGACTATTCTGTGCAAAATTTCCTCTATAACACTGATGAATAAATTAGCCTCAGTAGGGAATGATTTAGTTCAGCTACAGCAACCTTTGCAATCCTCGCTACTTGCACTGGGTAACAATCATTGGAAATTGATCCAAATACTACCAGAATGGGAAAACACAGAAGAGTGAGATCATGAGGCAATAATTAATGTGCTAGGTACAGCTAGTGAAAACATTTAGCTAGCTCTAGGATGTACTCAAGCACAACTGTAGATGCAATCAGTGGCTGCTGCAGTTATCAGAGAAGGTGGAGAGGGAACATTTCCTGCCGAAAGCTGCAAAATTGTTTGGGACAATGCCTCTGATATGGAGAAGGAGCTTCAGTCTTGGTAGGTGTTAGTCAATTTCACCTATAACCCTGAGACTAGTATAGTGACAGCCTTTGTTTTAACCATACACGATGCCTCAGTGGACCTAATACACCCAATAGTGCCCTTAGGGTTAAACCATGAGGGAGCCGTATTGTACCCTTCTGAACACAGGATGTGGGCACAGAAATTGAAGGAAAATAGCAAACTGTTAATCTAGAACCCTGTACTGCAAGGAGACAACTAAGATATATATGTGAAAAGACATTAGAAGGTGACAAAGACACTTGTTTAGATACAGACCAAAGTATTTGTCACTTTGAAACACATCCAGGCAAACAGAAAACTTCATTGGTGTATACAGGACAGGGGTGCCTCTGTCTAAGGACAGCATGCTCCATCATAAGGGTAGATAACCAAATTGTAAAAGAGACGCAATTCAATTTTTGTGTTTGTAATTTTGTTAGAATTAGGAGATGTGATTTTTCCTATCGAGCACCTGTAGTATCACATCAATATATAAAGACTAACCTAACCACTGTGGAGAAAATACTGCCTGTGCCCATAGGAATGAATCTGACTCTAGTCACTCAATTGATGAGACATCCTGAATTGAGAGAAATCTTAAAAAAAATGAAGAGGGGAAAAAGATGTTAATTACAATACACCGTGACACAGAGACCATCAAAGGAGTTTTTAAAAGGCTTGAGGAACATGTGTCTCATCATTGGTGGGATGAGCTTTTTGGGTGGTCTCCGACAGCAACCGGTATACTAAATACCTTAGTCCACCCTATAGTTGTGTTACTTTTTTAGTTAGTATAAGTTTAGTTTCATCTGTAGTGATACTTATTTGGAATTGGAGGATGCTACGAAGAGTAACAGCCTTAACTTCACTATCGAAAGCGTATGGATTGGTCTTGAGAGACACTAGTTGTACAACTTGGATAGATGAAGAAGACTCTATATATTGAGTAAAAGAATTTACTCACTTTAAAGAGGAAGTGGGGAAATGAAACATTAATTTTGAAGAATTAAAGATTTTAGTTAAACCAGATATTGCTGAAGTAAGACAGATAGACTTCCCTTTTGATAAGCAGAAACCAGATTTAAGGAACTGATAAATCATGAGGCCTGTCCACTTATGTTTGTGTATTCTGACTAATCAATAGGCTTCAAGAAGGACAATGAATTCATAAATCAAATACTCCTGGGAAAACAGGATTCAGTTGTCACACAACACTAAAAGATTAAAAAGTCAAAGCGAAGAAGACTCACTTACTTCATCATTTTGAGACCTTGCCCCATAAAAAAGACCACCGACCCATTTCAAAGAACAAACCACGCATGCTTAATAGCTTTTGGCTAATTACCATACGAAGCAGGGAATGGGATGTATTAAAGTCATGAATACACATTTGTGTTTAGGGTATTCAATACTTCTGTACATAAAAAGACCCTGTGATCTTCTGTAGGTGCACGTGTGTTTGGGAGCTATCCCGCACGCTGCCCGGCGTCGTAATTAAACATACACTTTCTAACTTTAAACTGTTAGAGAGTCTTTTGTCCGTCATAGTTGGATATCGGCATTAGGGCGATATTCATATTTTTTTTAATAATTCATCCCTTGGGCTGAACCCCAGGAAAAAAACACTCATAACTCGTGGTCTAGAGATGCCTGTCTGGTCGAGTGCTGTTCAAGTTATGGTGACGAGGCGGAATCCAGCACGGATTGCTGTCAGGTTCTCTATGGTTCTGCCGACCGAGAGTGGTTTGTCTTAGCCCTTGGTTTCATGTTGGCTCGTTGTTTTTAGGGTTTTTTTCCGCTCCTTCTGGGCGCTGAGGTCCGTGGGAGTCTTCTTCATTTACATACCGGGTGGAGTCACCGGTTGCCGTGCGGGAGCCAGCAGGGCGGGAGCCGGCAGGGCAGGAACAGGTACTCGACGGGGAAGAATACAGTTCTAAGGGAAGAGACTTTGAGGTAAATAGCATTTACCAGGGAAAGCATTACAATAACAATGGGTATGGGGTAAACAGTATTTAACAAAGCAGACCTTTCAATAGGTACAAGATACTGCGATAAGTAGCCTTTAACGAGAGAAGGCAGGTATGGGGTAAACGGTATTTAACAAAGGAGACCTTTCAATAGGTACAAGATAACAAGGTCACCAGTATTTTGACTGAGAGAAGGCACCTTACAGTAGAAATCTTAACTGAGTTTAGAAATTTGTATTTTATTTCTTACATTGGAGACATGAAGACAACTGAAGAGAGAGAAAGAGCTCGTGAAGGTATTCTGTATTTTCATGAGCCCCACACTGGATTTGGGGCTGAGTCCAGGACGCTTAGGCATGGAGAGAGGGTTGAAGAAGCTGCTCAAGGAGGCAGAAGCAAAACTCCAAGTCCCTTGGAGCATCCCTGGGCCCCACTGAGGGCAGGGAGTGCCAAAGGCTCCCCAGGGACTGCTGAGAGCAGATCCTTGAGGCCAGGATTGCAGGGAGCCGCAGGCTGTGAGCAGGGAACTGCAATGCTGAGCAAGGCCTGGGCTGGTTGGAGGCAGCAGAAAGGCCAAGCCCTGAGCCCAGGCCTGGCACAGCAGGGCCTGTCCCTCCCGGGTGGCTCGGGGCTGCTTGTGGGGCAGTGGGATGGGAGGGGCAGCAAGGACAAATGGCACAAAGCTGCAAGCCCTGCCAGCCTCCTCAGGGAGGGGCCGGGCAGGAGCAAAGTGCAGCCCCTGAAAGGAAAGTTCCTTCTGTGGGGCCTGCAGAGGCGCTGGCAGAGCCCAGGGGACAAAGGCCTGGGTGCCTGTGGCCCTGCCAGCCCTGCCCAGCCCTTGGCCATGTGTCCTGCAGGCTGTGCCCCCTGTGCGTGCTGCTGCTGTGCCCTGGCCGCCTGCACACGCCCATCTCGCTGTCCCCCCAGCATTTCTCAGCCCAGCATTTCTGTGCCCTCCCTGGGCTCCCTGCACCCAGCGCTGCCGGCTCCTGGCACACAGAGCCAGGCCATGGCCCGGCCTCACGCTGGGACACCTCCTGCACCAAAATTCTGCCCTGGAGGGACTTTTCTTTTTGCTCAGCTCCAGACTGAACCTTTCAAGCTTTGGGGAGGTTTCCTTCTCTTCCCACTGCCAAGGAAAGCTCTGTCTCTTGCTGTTCAAAAACAGAGAAGGGCTGGTGGGAGATGTGGTGGTCAGAGGTACAGTGATGATGCAATTTTTGATTTTTTAAATATGATGAAAAAAGGAGGGGCATCAACAAACTTCTACACTGGCCTGACAGAGAGCAGACTTCAGTCTAATCAGGATGCAGATTTGGGGAGTGCCAAATCAGGTACTGATATTTTTAAGAGAAACAGCCCTTAAAAACAAAGGATTCCAAGAAGGATGGACACACTTCAAGAAAGAAATCTGGAAGGAGCAGGAACAGCGTGTCCCTTTGTGCCAAAGTATGAGCTAGCAAGGAAAATGACTGGCCTGGTTGGGCATGGGGCCTTTGCAGGAACTCATGGGAGAAAAAGACGGTGCATCCCCTTTGGACAGATGAGCAGGACACTCAGGAAATGTTTAAAGATGTTGTTAGGTCATGCAGAAAGAAAATTAGAGAGGTGAAAGCTCAATTTGAGCTTAACCAGGCCACTTCGGTGATAGATAATAAAAATGTTCTTATCAATACATTAATAGCAAAAGGAGAAAAGGAGAGGTCAGGACAACATCCATTCTTTATTAGATATGGTGGGGGGAATATAGAAACTAAAGATAAGGAAAAGGCTGAGGTATTTAACCCCTTCTTTTCCTCAGTTTCGAACAATTAAGACAGATTGTCCTCAGGACAAGTGTTCTCCTGAGCTGGTAGATGGGCACAGGGAGCAGAACAGCCCCCCTGTAATCCAGGAGGAAGCAGCTGCTGACCTGCTGAGCCACTCAGATGCTCACAGGTGTCCCTGGGACCAGATGGGACCCCTCCTAGGGGGATGAGGGAGCAGGTGGATGAGCTCCCCAAGCTGCTCTCCATCATTTCTCATCAGTCCTGGCTCCCCAGGGAGGTCCCAGAGGACTGGAGGTGCCAATGTGAGCCCATCCCCAAGAAGGGCTGGCAGGAGGATCTGGGGAACTCCAGGCCTGTCAGCCTGACCTCGGTGCCCAGCAAGGTTATGGAACAGATCACCTTGAGTGCCATCACACGGCACCCACAGGATGGCCCAGGGATCAGACCCAGCCAGTGTGGATTTCAACATCTGCATTGATGGTCTGGATGAGGGGATTGAGTCCACCATCAGCAAATTTGCAGCTGACACCAAGCTGGGTGTGAGTGTGGATCTGCTGGAGGGTAGGAGGGCTCTGCACAGGGCCCTGGACAGGCTGGATCCAGGGCCCAAATCCAGCAATGGGAGGTTTAACAAGACCAAGGGCCGGGTCCTGCACTTGGGCCACAACAACCCCTGCAGTGCTACAGGCTGGGGACAGAGCGGCTGGACAGTGGCCAGGCAGAAACAGACCTGAGGGGACTGCTGGACAGCAGGCTGGACATGAGGCAGCAGTGTGCCCAGGTGGCCAAGAAGGCCAATGGCTCCTGGCCTGGATCAGAAATGGTGTGGCCAGCAGGAGCAGGGCACTGATTCTTCCTCTGTGCTCAGCACTGCTGAGGCAGCACTTCAAATGCTGTGTCCAGTTCTGGGCCCCCAATTTAGGAAGGACATTGAAGGGATGGAGCATGTCCAGAGAAGGCCAACAAGGCTGGTGAGGGGTCTGGATCAAAAGTTCTGTGAGGAGTGGCTGAGAAAGCTGGGGTTGTTTATCCTGGAGAAGGATCAGAGGAGACAAGGTGGTGTCAGGGCACAGGTTGGACTTGATGATCTCCAAGGTCTTTTCCAACCTTGCTGATTATGTGATTCTCTGAAACCACCCTTGGATCAGTTGCAGGATGAGCTCTGGGCCTCCTCTTCCGAAGGTGCAGCAGTCCAGGTCCCTCAGCTTCTCCTCACAGCCCCAAAGCCCATCCTGTCAGTCCTGCAGAGCCTCTGCAGCCCCTCCTCATTGCCCAGAACAGGGAACCCCACACCCAGACACAGCAACCCAGATGTGCCCCCCTGGCCTGTGGTGCCTCTGGCAAGGGAACAGCACCAGGGACTGCAGGAGCCTGCAGAGAATTCCTGAAGCACTTGTAGGATGATCCTTCTCCCCAAGGGACATGCCCATGGTGTGATGCTGTTTGCCCCCACCCTGTCCACAGCCACCCTGGGGCTGCTCACGGGGCTTTTCTCTGCTGAGCTTTGGCCTGGGCGTGTTCTGGAGAGAGCCTGGGCAAGGAGCCTGGAGCCCCCAGGGCCTGCCCTGAGGCGTCAGCGCTGCCCCAGCGGTGCCCATGGCCTGTCCCTGCTGCAGCCCCGGCACTGCCACCCCCAGCCCTGTGCCCGATTCCCGAGAGCCCTCAGGCCCTACAGCAACACCAGGGCCAGGAGGGCAGCGGGGCAGGGCCACGGGAGCAGCACTGCCAACATCAAGGGCTGCTGCTCCTGGGCACAGCTGCTGTGCCTGCCCTGATCTGCCCCCAGCTCTGCACACAGACATTGCTGCTGCAGCTCCAGAGAAGGGAAAAAACCTCGGGATCTCCAGTGAAAACTCTGCTGGGAGATGCTTTAGTTCCTTTAAAAGCCACTGAGAGCGCAGTTCTTCACTGACACAGTCTGTGGCCACAGAAAACTTAGAGAAAAGGAATAGAAGAAAGGACACAATGAACATCATTGCTTTGTGAACATCACAGAAAACTAAAACAAAGGAAAAACACTGACAATCAAACCAACGCTATCAAAGATGACACAATCATTACAAGTTTATTACAAGTGATTTGCAGAAACTGGCCAGCAGTTTAATGTTTCTGAAATCGTCCAGTGATCAGTGTCCACACTGCAGCCTTGAGCTCCTGGTTCCTCAGGCTGTAGATGACGGGGTTCAGGGCTGGAGGCACCACCGAGTACAGAACTGACAATGCCAGATCCAGGGATGGGGAGGAGACTGAAAGTGGCTTCAAGTGGGCAAAGGCTACAGTGCTGGCAAACAAGGAGACCACAGCCAGGTGAGGGAGGCAGGTGGAAAAGACTTTGTGCCGTCCCTGCTCAGAGGCAATCCTCATCACGGCCCTAAAGATCTGCACGTACGAGAAAACAATGAACACAAAACAGCCAAGTCCTAATGAGGTAGTGAAAACTAAAACCCCAAATTCCCTGAGGTAGGATTTGGAGCAGGAGAGCTTGAGGATCTCTGGGATTTCACAGAAGAACTGGCCCAGGACATTGCCCTGGCACAGGGACAGGGAAAATGTATTGGCTGTGTGCAGCAGAGCACAGAGAAAGGCACTGGCCCAGGCAGCTGCTGCCATGTGGGCACAAGCTCTGCTGCCCAGGAGGGTCCCGTAGTGCAGGGGTTTGCAGATGGACACGTAGCGGTCATAGCACATGATGGTCAGGAGGGAAACCTCTGCTGAAATGAAAAACACAAGAAGAAAGAGCTGTGCAGCACATCCTTCATAGGAGATGGTCCTGGTGTCCCAGAGGGAATTGTGCATGGCTTTGGGGACAGTGGTGAGGATGAAGCCCAGGTCGGTGAGGGCCAGGTTGAGCAGGAAGAAGAACATGGGGCTGTGCAGGTGGTGGCCGCAGGCTACGGCGCTGATGACGAGGCCGTTGCCCAGGAGGGCAGCCAGGGAGATGCCCAGGAAGAGGCAGAAGTGCAGGAGCTGCAGCTGCCGCGTGTCTGCCAATGGCAGCAGGAGGAAGTGGCTGATGGAGCTGCTGTTGGACATTTGCTGTGTCTGGCCATGGGGGCCTGTGCAAGGAGAAAAGATCAGTGACAGGTTAGGAGAAAGTTCTTTCAGTAAAATCAAAGCCTTTTCCCACAGACCATTCTTCTGTATCACACTGACAGCCTTTTGATTTTCTAGCAGATTTTCCTTAAACTCCAACTGGGGAGCCCTGGTTGGTGCTGGCTGAGTGGGTCTTCAGGTTCAGGGCAATTACATGCAGGGTTTTTATAATTCAGCCTTGCTGTGCAGACGTGAGAGGGGAACAGGGAACCCGTCCTCGTGTTCCACTTTGAAACCCTGTTAGTACAGAAGTCTGTCAGCTTGTACTCCCACTGCCAGTGACCAGGAATGGTAAAGTCTGTTTAAATGTTCTAGAGTTTTTTCAACAGCTTTTCTTCATCTCCACTTGACTATTTTTGATGTCAGAAACTCTCAACATTTCTGCTGTTGTGCTCAGGGAGAACAGAGCAAGTTCTCTGAGGCAAGGTGGTGCATGGAGAATGAGGGGAGGAGGTCTGTCACCCTGTCCTGTTCCAGGATTCTCTGGGCTTTCACCTGTCCCCTACACAGGATGATCACCCTCCCATGTTTCCTTTAAAAACCATCCTGACACTGCTGAGAGCTGATGGATCCACCACAGTCCACCCAATGTCCATCCTCTTCTCAAGGGCTAAGCCCCATATTTGTACCCAAGGACACACGGGACTCATTCCACCAACCCAACAGCATTTTCTCCATCACAGAACTTGTGTGTCTCCCCGTGGGGCTTTCAGATAAGACAAAGATGCTACAGGGCAGGTTTGCATTGTGGAGGGAAGCTGGAAGCTTGGAAGGAAATCTCAGGGAGACTTTCAAGTGTCCTAATGATGGCACTGGATTAAATGAGATGGAGCTCCTTCCCTGGCTGCACTGACAGCATTGCCCACAGCCGGGCACTGGGGACAGGGTCACCCTGAGCCAGCTGTGCCCCCTCCCAGAGCCCCCCAGTGCCAGGCAGCAGCTCCCAGCCCTGTGCTCTGCAGAGGGAACTGGGCCCGGGGCTGCAGAGCTGCCCCACGGCTCTGCTGCAGCTCTGCCTGCACAGGAGGGGCTTCATGCCTTGGACCCCCAGCCCTGAGGGCAGAGGCTTGGCTGGGGGACAAGAGGGAGGGGGCTTGTTCCGAGGGAGGGGCTGCACTGGAAAGGATCCTCTGGAGATCTCTCCCTGCCACAGCTTTTCTGGGTTTTGTTTTCTCTCATTGCCTGATCTTCTCTCTGCTTCCTGGAGATTTTTCTCCTGGAGGTATTTCCCTGTTCCTGATCTCTCCCTGCCAGCACTCACAGACCCCAAATCTCTGTGCACTCTCCTTGGCCCTACAGAAACCTGCCTGTTTGCAGGGCACTGGCTGGGGGCAGGTTCTGTTTGGAGCTTGGAGAAAGGACAGGTCAGACTAAGCCTGATGGCTCCAGTGAAGGTGATGCTGGTGCTGTCCATGGGCAAGGGAGTGGATGAAAGCACATTTGGGAACCCATGAATAGCACTGGAGGTATAGTTCAGATGCCTTAGGGACTTTTAAACATGAAGTTGTTTATTATTTAACCCCCCCGTTCACCAGGAGTAAGAAACTGAAAACAATGACTGAGTAAATTTTATCTTTATAAAAATTATTGTCCTGGAAATATTCCTGGAGTGAGCAGAAGCCCTGAGCATGTCCACATGCTTACAGCAGAGATAGTCTGAGTTGTACTTACAGAATCCATAATGGGATGTTCCTGCTTTAGGAGATCATTGCAGGAGCTGCAGCTGCACTGTCCTGCAGCCAGAGGTTTCCAGTGTCAAGGGCTGGAAATGATTCTCGCCCAGTCAGTCCTCAGCATCTTCCCAGCCCTGAGTGATTGAAGCTCTCTGTGCCTGTGTGCTGTGCCCAGGGTGGCTGCAAGCAGTGCCCCAGCCCTGCTGGGCTGTGCACAGGAGCCACTTTGATGGAGAAATGCCTTTTTGAAGCTCATCTTGGTTGCCAGGAGGTGCCTCTGTGTCAGGAGCCCGGCCCAGCTCAGCAGCACAGACACAGCACAAGGATGTTAATGAGCCTCTCAGGGATTTGCTGTTGTTTACATCAGACTCAGTCCCTGAGAGAGTGTTCAAAAAACTTCTCAAGGACTCAAAGTCAGATTAAAAACGCCAAAGTTTCTTGAAGTTTTAAATGGGTCCCATTGAGGGACACGCGTGAGAAAGTGTCCCCAGGTTCCAGTTAGAGCAGAACACCGCAGGCACTGATGACAGGTGGGGACAAACAAGGCAAAGGTGTCTCTGATGCTGAGCAAACCTGCATGTGTTTCAGGAATGCAAAAGGCCAAGGCCTGAGCTCCAGCCCCTGGCAAGGCAGATGCTGTCCCTTCCTGTGGTGGTTTTATGTTTGCTGAATTTTGTTTACTAGCTGGCAGATAAGATTTTGGGAGAAAAAGCTGAAACAGGCACAACTGAAAAGTAAAAACAGATAGATTTTATTAGCATACACTAAGAAAAGAGAAAAAGGAAAAATGAGACATTCAAACATCTTTCCACTTACCACAAACCGTTCACTTTCCCACTCAACAGAGAGAGAACTATGATTTTTAGCCAGTTGCAACTATTTAAACACAATCCCGCATCACCTTGGGAGAGGAGCCTCTCTAGAGTTTATGGAGATACGTGCCACAGGAAAAGGTCTGGTGGTTCTCATGGTCACAAATCTGCAACCACACGGAATTTTTGCAGATTCTGTGCAGTCCCACCCATCTAACAGTTTCCCAAGCTGCTTATGGGCCTCTGCATGTTTGGGGTACCATTTTAAGAATGCTTTTCTAGTATAAAGCAAGGATTCTCTTCTTCTTTCTCTAAAATCATCACTATCTCAAAAGAAATAGAGACCTCCTTTTATGCCTAGGAGCCGGAACTTCAAAATTACTTCCTTTCTAGAAGTATCTTTGTCTCAAAGGTTGAGACTTCCTTATTTTTTCCCAGGAGCCAGGTATATTTTCTATTCAAAATCCTAAATTAAATCTCATTCATATCAGTACATACAACTGTTTGACTAGAACTTGCGTTCTCCCAAACAGCATTATAATAATCTATTTTTCTGTAATTCACATCCAGAGAAGTCTGGTCAGAAATATCCACTTTTTCCAATAGTCTTTATCAGTTCTTGTGCTAACTTTTGTCTCATACTCTCTCCTTACATTTCAAATCACTCTGTCTTCTATGAAGGAAGGAAAAAGGTTAATGTCTTTGCCTAAAGTCCTTTTTTTTTTTTTTTTTCTCCTTCTCCAGCTGACTCCCAGAACTTCAAGGCTGAAAGTGATAGCAGGGGGAACATGGAGAAGAATCATGCTCAAGAACACTGATGGATGACCCTCCTCCACCCCTGGTCTGATCTAAAGCAACTCAAACTTG
>NW_027095219.1:0-29038 GCF_029207755.1 Chamaea fasciata | reverse complement strand
TTACCCCTGGAAACAGGCCATCTTTGTGCCCAACTCCCTCTGTCGGGCACCAGGCCTCGGCCACCTATAATCCCGAATGGAGAGGATTTCTTCCAGATGCAAGCTGCCACAAACTGGAAGACTGGCTTCCCTTGGAGGGCCAAAGGCCTCCTAAAAACTGACATCAGGCACCTGGGCAGCTGATTTACTTACCCCTGGAAACAGGCCATCATTTTTGCCCAACTCTTTCTGCCGGGCACCTGGCCTCGGACACCTACAATCCCGAACGGACACAGGATTTCTTCGCGATGCAAGCTGCCACAATCTGGAAGACTTTGCTTGCCTTGGAGGGCCAAAGGCCTCCTACAAACTGACATCAGGCACACTGGGCAGCTGACTTTACTTACCCCTGGAAACAGGCCATCATTTGTGCCCAACTCCCTCGGCCGGGCACCAGGCCTCGGCCACCTACGATCCCAAACGGAACAGGATTTCTTCAAGATGCAAGCTACCACAAGCTGGAAGACTGGCAGCTCTTGGAGGGCCAAAGGCCTCCTACAAACTGACATCAGGCACCTGGGTAGCTGACTTTACTTACCCCTGCGAAACAGGCCATCATTTGTGCCCAACTCCCTCTGCCGGGCACCTGGCCTCGGCCACCTACAATCCCGAACGGAACAGGATTTATTCCAGATGCAAGCTGCCACAAACTGGAAGACTAGCTTCCCTTGGAGGGCCAAAGACCTCCTACAAACTGACATCAGGCACCTGGGCAGCTGACTTTACTTACCCCTGGAAACAGGCCATCCTTTGTGCCCAACTCCCTCTGCCGGGCACCCGGCTTCGAGAACCAACAATTTTGAACGGAATAGGATTTTTTCCAGATGGAAGCTGCATTGAACAGGAAGACTAGCATCACTTGGAGAGCCAAAGGCCTGCTACAAACTGACATCAGGCACCTTGGGCAGCTGACTTTACTTACCCCCGGAAACAGGTTCTCATTTGTGCCCAACTCCCACAGCCGGGCACCAGGCCTCGGTCACCTACGATCCCAAACAGAACAGGATTTCTTCCAGATGCAAGCTGCCATAAGCTGGAAGCCTGGCTTCCCATGGAGGGCCAAAGGCCTCCTACAAACTGACATCAGGCACCTGGGCAGCTGACTTTACTTACCCCTGGAAACAGGCCATCCTTTGTTCCCAAACTCCTGCAGCAGGGCACCAGGCCTCGGCCACCTACAATCCCAAACGGAACAGGATTTCTTCAAGATGCAAGCTGCCACAAGCTGGAAGCCTGGCTTCCAATGGAGGGCCAAAGGCCTGCTACAAACTGATTCAAGGCACCTGGGCGGCTGACTTTACTAACCCCTAGAAACAGGCCATCATTTGTGCCCAACTCCCTCTGCCGGGCACCTGTCCTCGGCCACGTACAATCCCGAACGGAACAGGATTTCTTCCAGATTGCAAGCTGCCACAAACTGGAAGATTAGCTTCCCTTGGAGGGCCAAAGGCCTGCTACAAACTGACATCAGGCACCTGGGCAGCTGACTTTACTTACCCCTGGAAACAGGCCATCCTTTGTGCCCAACTCCCTCTGCCGGGCACCAGGTCTCGGCCACCTACAATCCCGAACGGAACAGGATTATTTCCAGATGCAAGCAGCCACAAGCTGGAAGCCTGGCTTCCCATGGAGGAACATTAGCCACCTGCAAACGGACATCAGGCACCTGGGGCAGCTGACTTTACTTACCCCCTGGAAACAGGCCATCATTTGTTCCCTACTCCCTCAGCAGGGCACCCGGCTCCGGCCACCTACAATCCCGAACGGAACAGGATTTCTTCCAGATGCAAGCTGCCACAAGCTGGAAGCCTGGCTTCCCCTTGGAGGGCCAAAGGCCTCCTACAAACTGACATCAGGCACCTGGGCAGCTGACTTTACTTACCCCTGGAAACAGGCCATCCTTTGTGCCCAACTCCCTCGGCCGGGCACCTGGCCTCGGCCACCTACAATCCCGAACGGAACAGGATTTCTTTCGCGATGCAAGCTGCCACCAACTGGAAGACTAGTTTCCCTTGAAAAGCCAAATGCCTACTACAAACTGACATCAGGCACCTGGGCAGCTGACTTTACTTACCCCTGGAAACAGGTCATCATCATCATTTGTGCCCAACTCCCTCTGCCGGGCACCAGGCCTCGGCCACCGACAATCCCAAACGGAACAGGATTTCTTCCAGATGCAAGCAGCCACAAGCTGGAAGCCTGGCTTCCCTTGGAGGGCCAAAGGCCTCCTACAAACTGACATCAGGCACCTGGGCAGCTGACTTTACTTACCCCTGGAAACAGGCCATCATTTGTGCCCAACTCCCTCTGCCGGGCACGTGGCCACGGCCACCTACAATCCCGAGCAGAACAGCATTTCTTCCAGATGCAAGCTGCCACAAACTGGAAGACTAGCTTCCCTTGGAGGGCCAAAGGCCTCCTACAAACTGACATCAGGCACCTGGGCAGCTGACTTTACTAACCCCTGGAAACAGGCCATCATTTGTGCCCAACTCCCTCTGCCGGGCACCTGGCCTCGGCCACCTACAATGCCGAACGGAACAGGATTTCTTCCAGATGCCATCTGCCACAAGCTGGAAGCCTGGCTTCCCATGGAGGGCCAAAGGCCTGCTACAAACTGACATCAGGCACCTGGG
The DNA here is from genome assembly GCF_029207755.1 of Chamaea fasciata. Taxonomy (NCBI): domain Eukaryota; kingdom Metazoa; phylum Chordata; class Aves; order Passeriformes; family Sylviidae; genus Chamaea; species Chamaea fasciata. The sequence goes on along the minus strand of NW_027095219.1, from coordinate 26,363 downwards.
CAGCTGACTTTACTTACCCCTGGAAACAGGCCATCCTTTGTGCCCAACTCCGTCTGCCGGGCACCTGGCCTCGGCCACCTATAATCCCGAACGGAACAGGATTTCTTCCAGATGCAAGCTGCCACAAGCTGGAAGCCTGGCTTCCCATGGAGGGGCCAAAGGCCTGCTACAAACTGATTCAAGGCACCTGGACAGCTGAATCTATTAACCTCTGGAAACAGGCCATCCTTTGTGCCCAACTCCCTCTGCCGGGCACCTGGCCTCGGCCACCTACAATCATGAGCAGAACAGCATTTCTTCCAGATGCAAGCTGCCACAAACTGGAAGACTAGCTTCCCTTGGAGGGCCAAAGGCCTCCCTACAAACTGACATCAGGCACCTGGGCAGCTAACTTTACTTACCCCTGGAAACAGGCCATCCTTTGTTCCCAACTCCCTCTGCCGGGGCACCTGGCCTCGGCCACCTACAATCCCGAACGGAACAGGATTTCTTCCAGATGCAAGCTGCCACAAACTGGAAGACTAGCTTCCCTTGCACGGCCAAAGGCCTCCTACAAACTGACATCAGGCACCTGGGCAGCTGACTTTACTTACCCCTGGAAACAGGCCATCTTTGTGCCCAATTCCCTCTGTCGGGCACCAGGCCTCGGCCACCTATAATCCCGAATGGACAGGATTTCTACCAGATGCAAGCTGCCACAAACTGGAAGGACTGGCTTCCCTTGGAGGGCCAAAGGCCTCCTACAAACTGACATCAGGCACCTGGGCAGCTGACTTTACTTACCCCTGGAAACAGGCCATCATTTGTGCCCAACTCTTTCTGCCGGGCACCTGGCCTCGGACAACCTACGATCCCAAACGGAACAGGATTTCTTCAAGATGCAAGCTACCACAAGCTGGAAGACTGGCAGCTCTTGGAGGGCCAAAGGCCTCCTACAAACTGACATCAGGCACCTGGGTAGCTGACTTTACTTACCCCTGGAAACAGGCCCTCATTTGTGCCCAACTCCCTCTGCCGGGCACCTTGGCCTCGGCCACCTACAATCCCGAATGGAACAGGATTTCTTCCAGATGCAAGCTGCCACAAACTGGAAGACTAGTTTCCCTTGAAGGGCCAAAGGCCTCCTACAAACTGACATCAGGCACCTGGGCAGCTGACTTTACTTACCCCTGGAAACAGGCCATCATTTGTGCCCAACTCCCTCTGCCGGGCACCAGGCCTCGGCCACCTAAAATCCGAACGGAACAGGATTTCTTCAAGATGCAAGCTGCCACAAACTGGAAGACTGGCTTCCCTTGGAGGGCCAAAGGCCTCCTACAAACTGACATCAGGCACCTGGGCAGCTGACTTTACTTACCCCTGGAAACAGGCCATCCTTTGTGCCCAAGTCCCTCTGCCGGGCACCCGGCTTCGGGAACCTACAATCTTGAACGGAATAGGATTTTTTCCAGATGGAAGCTGCATTGAACAGGAAGACTAGCATCACTTGGAGAGCCAAAGGCCTGCTACAAACTGAAATCAGGCACCTGGGCAGCTGACTTTACTTACCCCTGGAAACAGTACATCATTTGTGCCCAACTCCCACAGCCGGGCACCAGGCCTCGGTCACCTACGACCCCAAACAGAACAGGATTTCTTCCAGATGCAAGCTGCCACAAGCTGGAAGCCTGGCTTCCCATGGAGGGCCAAAGGCCTCCTACAAACTGACATCAGGCACCTGGGCAGCTGACTTTACTTACCCCTGGAAACAGGCCATCCTTTGTTCCTAACTCCTGGAGCAGGGCACCAGGCCTCAGCCACCTACAATCCCAAACGGAAACAGGATTTCTTCAAGATGCAAGCTGCCACAAGCTGGAAGCCTGGCTTCCCATGGAGGGCCAAAGGCCTGCTACAAACTGATTCAAGGCACCTGGGCAGCTGACTTTACTAACCCCTGTAAACAGGCCATCATTTGTGCCCAACTCCCTCTGCCGGGCACCTGCCCTCGGGCCACCTACAATCCCGAACAGAACAGGATTTCTTCCAGATGCAACCTGCCACAAACTGGAAGATTAGCTTCACTTGGAGGGCCAAAGGCCTGCTACAAACTGACATCAGGCACCTGGGCAGCTGACTTTACTAACCCCTGGAAACAGGCCATCATTTGTGCCCAACTCCCTCTGCCGGGCACCTGGCCTCGGCCACCTACAATGCCGAACGGAACAGGATTTCTTCCAGATGCCATCTGCCACAAGCTGGAAGCCTGGCTTCCCATGGAGGGCCAAAGGCCTGCTACAAACTGACATCAGGCACCTGGGCAGCTGACTTTACTTACCCCTGGAAACAGGCCATCCTTTGTGCCCAACTCCGTCTGCCGGGCACCTGGCCTCGGCCACCTATAATCCCGAACGGAACAGGATTTCTTCCAGATGCAAGCTGCCACAAGCTGGAAGCCTGGCTTCCCATGGAGGGCCAAAGGCCTGCTACAAACTGATTCAAGGCACCTGGGACAGCTGAATCTATTAACCTCTGGAAACAGGCCATCATTTGTGCCCAACTCCCTCTGCCGGGCACCTGGCCTCGGCCACCTACAATCATGAGCAGAACAGCATTTCTTCCAGATGCAAGCTGCCACAAACTGGAAGACTAGCTTCCCTTGGAGGGCCAAAGGCCTCCTACAAACTGACATTCAGGCACCTGGGCAGCTAACTTTACTTACCCCTGGAAACAGGCCATCCTTTGTTCCCAACTCCCTCTGCCGGGCACACCTGGCCTCGGCCACCTACAATCCCGAACGGAACAGGATTTCTTCCAGATGCAAGCTGCCACAAACTGGAAGACTAGCTTCCCTTGCACGGCCAAAGGCCTCCTACAAACTGACATCAGGCACCTGGGCAGCTGACTTTACTTACCCCTGGAAACAGGCCATCTTTGTGCCCAATTCCCTCTGTCGGGCACCAGGCCTCGGCCACCTATAATCCCGAATGGACAGGATTTCTACCAGATGCAAGCTGCCACAAACTGGAAGACTGGCTTCCCTTGGAGGGCCAAAGGCCTCCTACAAACTGACATCAGGCACCTGGGCAGCTGACTTTACTTACCCCTGGAAACAGGCCATCATTTGTGCCCAACTCCCTCTGCCGGGCACCAGGCCTCGGCCACCTAAAATCCGAACGGAACAGGATTTCTTCAAGATGCAAGCTGCCACAAACTGGAAGACTGGCTTCCCTTGGAGGGCCAAAGGCCTCCTACAAACTGACATCAGGCACCTGGGCAGCTGACTTTACTTACCCCTGGAAACAGGCCATCCTTTGTGCCCAAGTCCCTCTGCCGGGCACCCGGCTTCGGGAACCTACAATCTTGAACGGAATAGGATTTTTTCCAGATGGAAGCTGCATTGAACAGGAAGACTAGCATCACTTGGAGAGCCAAAGGCCTGCTACAAACTGAAATCAGGCACCTGGGCAGCTGACTTTACTTACCCCTGGAAACAGTACATCATTTGTGCCCAACTCCCACAGCCGGGCACCAGGCCTCGGTCACCTACGATCCCAAACAGAACAGGATTTCTTCCAGATGCAAGCTGCCACAAGCTGGAAGCCTGGCTTCCCATGGAGGGCCAAAGGCCTCCTACAAACTGACATCAGGCACCTGGGCAGCTGACTTTACTTACCCCTGGAAACAGGCCATCCTTTGTTCCTAACTCCTGGAGCAGGGCACCAGGCCTCAGCCACCTACTATCCCAAACGGAACAGGATTTCTTCAAGATGCAAGCTGCCACAAGCTGGAAGCCTGGCTTCCCATGGAGGGCCAAAGGCCTGCTACAAACTGATTCAAGGCACCTGGGCAGCTGACTTTACTAACCCCTGTAAACAGGCCATCATTTGTGCCCAACTCCCTCTGCCGGGCACCTGCCCTCGGCCACCTACAATCCCGAACAGAACAGGATTTCTTCCAGATGCAACCTGCCACAAACTGGAAGATTAGCTTCACTTGGAGGGCCAAAGGCCTGCTACAAACTGACATCAGGCACCTGGGCAGCTGACTTTACTTACCCCTGGAAACAGGCCATCCTTTGTGCCCAACTCCCTCTGCCGGGCACCAGGCCTCGGCCACCTACAATCCCGAACGGAACAGGATTACTTCCAGATGCAAGCAGCCACATGCTGGAAGCCTGGCTTCCCATGGAGGAACAATAGCCACCTGCAAACTGACATCAGGCACCTGGGCAGAAGACTTTACTTACCCCTGGAAACAGGCCATCATTTGTTCCCTACTCCCTCAGTAGGGCACCCGGCTCCGGCCACCTACAATCCCGAACGGAACAGGATTTCTTCCAGATGCAAGCTGCCACAAACTGGAAGACTAGCTTCCCTTGGAGGGCCAACAGCCTCCTACAAACTGACATCAGGCACCTGGGCAGCTAACTTTACTTACCCCTGGAAACAGGCCATCCTTTGTTCCCAACTCCCTCTGCCGGGCACCTGGCCTCGGCCACCTACAATCCCGAACGGAACAGGATTTCTTCGCGATGCAAGCTGCCACAAACTGGAAGACTTCCTTCCCTTGGAGGGCCAAAGGCCTCCTACAAACTGACATCAGGCACCTGGGCAGCTGACTTTACTTACCCCTGGAAAGAGGCCATCATTTGTGCCCAACTCCCTCTGCCGGGCACCTGGCCTCGGCCACCTACAATCCCGAACGGAACAGGATTTCTTCCAGATGCAAGCTGCCACAAGCTGGAAGCCAGGCTTCCCATGGAGGGCCAAAGGCCTACTACAAACTGACATCAGGCACCTGGGCAGCTAACTTTACTTACCCCTGGAAACAGGCCATCCTTTGTTCCCAACTCCCTCTGCCGGGCACCTGGCCTCGGCCACCTACAATCCCGAACGGAATAGGATTTCTTCCAGATGCAAGCTGCCACAAACTGGAAGACTAGCTTCCCTTGGAGGGCCAAAGGCCTCCTACAAACTGACATCAGGCACCTGGGCAGCTGACTTTACTTACCCCTGGACACAGGACATCTTTGTGCCCAACTCCCTCTGCCGGGCACCAGGCCTCGGCCACCTACAATCCCGAATGGAACAGAATTTCTTCCAGATGCAAGCTGCCACAAACTGGAAGACTGGCTTCCCTTGGAGGGCCAAAGGCCTCCTAAAAACTGACATCAGGCACCTGGGCAGCTGACTTTACTTACCCCTGGAAACAGGCCATCATTTGTGCCCAACTCCCTCTGCCGGGCACCTGGCCTCGGCCACCTATAATCCCAAATGGAACAGGATTTCTTCCAGATGCAAGCTGCCACAAGCTGGAAGCCTGGCTTCCCATGGAGGGCCAAAGGCCTCCTACAAACTGACATCAGGCACCTGGGCAGCTGACTTTACTTACCCCTGGAAACAGGCCATCTTTGTGCCCAACTCCCTCTGCCGGGCACCAGGCCTCGGCCACCTACAATCCAGAACGGAACAGGATTTCTTCCAGATGCAAGCTGCCACAAGCTGGAAGACTGGCTTCCCATGGAGGGCCAAAGGCCTCCTACAAACTGACATCAGGCACCTGGGCAGCTGACTTTACTTACCCCTGGAAACAGTCCATCATTTGTGCCCAACTCCCTCTGCCAGGCACCAGGCCTCGGCCACCTACACTTCCGAATGGAACAGGATTTCTTCCAGATGCAAGGTGCCACAAACTGGAAGACTAGCTTCCCTTGGAGGGCCAAAGGCCTCCTACAAACTGACACCAGGCACCTCTGCAGCTAACTTTACTTATACCTGGAAAGAGGCCATGCTTTGTTCCCAACTCCCTCTGCCGGGCACCTGGCCTCGGCCACCTACAATCCCGAACGGATCAGCATTTCTTCCAGATGCAAGCTGCCACAAGCTGGAAGCCAGGCTTCCCATGGAGGGCCAAAGGCCTGCTACAAACTGACATCAGACACCTGGGCAGCTGACTTTACTAACCCCTGGAAACAGGCCATCATTTGTGCCCAACTCCCTCTGCCGGGCACCTGGCCTCGGCCACCTACAATCCCGAACGGAACAGGATTTCTTCCAGATGCAAGCTGCCACAAACTGGAAGACTTGCTTCCCTTGGAGGGCCAAAGGCCTCCTACCAACTGACATCAGGCACCTAGGCAGCTGACTTTACTTACCCCTGGAAACAGGCCATCTTTATGCCTAACTCCCTCTGCCGGGCACCAGGCCTTGGCCACCTACAATCCCGAATGGAACAGGATTTCTTCCAGATGCAAGCTGCCACAAACTGGAAGACTGGCTTCCCTTGGAGGGCCAAAGGCCTCCTACAAACTGACATCAGGCACCTGGGCAGCTGACTTTACTTACCCCTGGAAACAGGCCATCCTTTGTGCCCAACTCCCTCTGCCGGGCACCAGGCCTCGGCCACCTACAATCCCGAACGGAACAGGATTACTTCCAGATGCAAGCTGCCACATGCTGGAAGCCTGGCTTCCCATGGAGGAACAATAGCCACCTGCAAACTGACATCAGGCACCTGGGCAGAAGACTTTACTTACCCCTGGAAACAGGCCATCATTTGTTCCCTACTCCCTCAGTAGGGCACCCGGCTCCGGCCACCTACAATCCCGAACGGAACAGGATTTCTTCCAGATGCAAGCTGCCACAAACTGGAAGACTAGCTTCCCTTGGAGGGCCAACAGCCTCCTACAAACTGACATCAGGCACCTGGGCAGCTAACTTTACTTACCCCTGGAAACAGGCCATCCTTTGTTCCCAACTCCCTCTGCCGGGCACCTGGCCTCGGCCACCTACAATCCCGAACGGAACAGGATTTCTTCGCGATGCAAGCTGCCACAAACTGGAAGACTTCCTTCCCTTGGAGGGCCAAAGGCCTCCTACAAACTGACATCAGGCACCTGGGCAGCTGACTTTACTTACCCCTGGAAAGAGGCCATCATTTGTGCCCAACTCCCTCTGCCGGGCACCTGGCCTCGGCCACCTACAATCCCGAACGGAACAGGATTTCTTCCAGATGCAAGCTGCCACAAGCTGGAAGCCAGGCTTCCCATGGAGGGCCAAAGGCCTACTACAAACTGACATCAGGCACCTGGGCAGCTAACTTTACTTACCCCTGGAAACAGGCCATCCTTTGTTCCCAACTCCCTCTGCCGGGCACCTGGCCTCGGCCACCTACAATCCCGAACGGAATAGGATTTCTTCCAGATGCAAGCTGCCACAAACTGGAAGACTAGCTTCCCTTGGAGGGCCAAAGGCCTCCTACAAACTGACATCAGGCACCTGGGCAGCTGACTTTACTTACCCCTGGACACAGGACATCTTTGTGCCCAACTCCCTCTGCCGGGCACCAGGCCTCGGCCACCTACAATCCCGAATGGAACAGAATTTCTTCCAGATGCAAGCTGCCACAAACTGGAAGACTGGCTTCCCTTGGAGGGCCAAAGGCCTCCTAAAAACTGACATCAGGCACCTGGGCAGCTGACTTTACTTACCCCTGGAAACAGGCCATCATTTGTGCCCAACTCCCTCTGCCGGGCACCTGGCCTCGGCCACCTATAATCCCAAATGGAACAGGATTTCTTCCAGATGCAAGCTGCCACAAGCTGGAAGCCTGGCTTCCCATGGAGGGCCAAAGGCCTCCTACAAACTGACATCAGGCACCTGGGCAGCTGACTTTACTTACCCCTGGAAACAGGCCATCTTTGTGCCCAACTCCCTCTGCCGGGCACCAGGCCTCGGCCACCTACAATCCAGAACGGAACAGGATTTCTTCCAGATGCAAGCTGCCACAAGCTGGAAGACTGGCTTCCCATGGAGGGCCAAAGGCCTCCTACAAACTGACATCAGGCACCTGGGCAGCTGACTTTACTTACCCCTGGAAACAGTCCATCATTTGTGCCCAACTCCCTCTGCCAGGCACCAGGCCTCGGCCACCTACACTTCCGAATGGAACAGGATTTCTTCCAGATGCAAGGTGCCACAAACTGGAAGACTAGCTTCCCTTGGAGGGCCAAAGGCCTCCTACAAACTGACACCAGGCACCTCTGCAGCTAACTTTACTTATACCTGGAAAGAGGCCATGCTTTGTTCCCAACTCCCTCTGCCGGGCACCTGGCCTCGGCCACCTACAATCCCGAACGGATCAGCATTTCTTCCAGATGCAAGCTGCCACAAGCTGGAAGCCAGGCTTCCCATGGAGGGCCAAAGGCCTGCTACAAACTGACATCAGACACCTGGGCAGCTGACTTTACTAACCCCTGGAAACAGGCCATCATTTGTGCCCAACTCCCTCTGCCGGGCACCTGGCCTCGGCCACCTACAATCCCGAACGGAACAGGATTTCTTCCAGATGCAAGCTGCCACAAACTGGAAGACTTGCTTCCCTTGGAGGGCCAAAGGCCTCCTACCAACTGACATCAGGCACCTAGGCAGCTGACTTTACTTACCCCTGGAAACAGGCCATCTTTATGCCTAACTCCCTCTGCCGGGCACCAGGCCTTGGCCACCTACAATCCCGAATGGAACAGGATTTCTTCCAGATGCAAGCTGCCACAAACTGGAAGACTGGCTTCCCTTGGAGGGCCAAAGGCCTCCTACAAACTGACATCAGGCACCTGGGCAGCTGACTTTACTTACCCCTGGAAACAGGCCATCATTTGTGCCCAACTCCCTCTGCCGGGCACCAGGCCTCGGCCACCTACAGTCCCAAACGGAACAGGATTTCTTCCAGATGCAAGCTGCCACAAGCTGGAAGCCTGGCTTCCCATGGAGGGCCAAAGGCCTCCTACAAACTGACATCAGGCACCTGGGCAGCTGACTTTACTTACCTCTGGAAACAGGCCATCCTTTGTGCCAAACTCCCTCTGCTGGGAAGCTGGCCTCGGCCACCTACAATCCCGAACGGAACAGGATTTCTTCCAGATGCAAGCTGCCACAAGCTGGAAGCCTGGCTTCCCATGGAGGGCCAAAGGCCTGCTACAAACTGACATCAGGCACCTGGGCAGCTGACTTTACTTACCCCTGGAAACAGGCCATCTTTGTGCCCAACTCCCTTTGCCGGGAACCAGGCCTCGGCCACCTACAATCCCAAACGGAACAGGATTTCTTCCAGATGCAAGCTGCCACAAGCTGGAAGCCTGGCTTCCCTTGGAGGGCCAAAGGCCTCTTACAAACTGAAATCAGGCACCTGGGCAGCTGACTTTACTTACCCCTGGAAACAGGCCATCCTTTGTGCCCAATTTCCTCTGCCGGGCACCTGGCCTCGGCTACCTACAATCCCGAACGGAACAGGATTTCTTCCAGATGCAAGCTGCCACAAGCTGGAAGCCTGGCTTCCCATGGAGGGCCAAAGGCCTCCTACAAACTGACATCAGGCACCTGGGCAGCTGACTTTACTTACCCCTGGAAACAGGCCATCATTTGTGCCCAACTCCCTCTGCCAGGCACCAGGCCTCGGCCACCTACACTCCCGAATGGAACAGGATTTCTTCCAGATGCAAGCTGCCACAAACTGGAAGACTTGCTTGCCTTGGAGGGCCAAAGGCCTCCTACAAACTGACATCAGGCACCTGGGCAGCTGACTTTACTTACCCCTGGAAACAGGCCATCTTTATGCCCAACTCCCTCAGCAGGGCACCCGGCTCCGGCCACCTACAATCCCGAATGGAACAGGATTTCTTCCAGATGCAAGCTGCCACAAACTGGAAGACTGGCTTCCCTTGGAGGGCCAAAGGCCTCCTACAAACTGACATCAGGCACCTGGGCAGCTGACTTTACTTACCCCTGGAAACAGGCCATCCTTTGTGCCCAACTCTTTCTGCCGGGCACCTGGCCTCGGACACCTACAAACCCGAACGGAACAGGATTACTTCCAGATGCAAGCAGCCACAAGCTGGAAGCCTGGCATCCCATGGAGAAACAATAGCCACCTGCAAACTGACATCAGGCACCTGGGCAGCTGACTTTACTTACCCCTGGAAACAGGCCATCCTTTGTGCCCAACTCCGTCTGCCGGGCACCTGGCCTCGGCCACGTATAATCCCGAACGGAACAGGATTTCTTCCAGATGCAAGCTGCCACAAGCTGGAAGCCTGGCTTCCCATGGAGGGCCAAAGGCCTCCTACAAACTGACATCAGGCACCTGGGCAGCTGACTTTACTTACCCCTGGAAACAGGCCATCCTTTGTGCCCAACTCCCTCTGCCGGGCACCTGGCCTCGGCCACCTACAATCCCGAATGGAACAGGATTTCTTCCAGATGCAAGCTGCCACAATCTGGAAGACTTGCTTGCCTTGGAGGGCCAAAGGCCTCCTACAAAATGACATCAGGCACCTGGGCAGCTGACTTTACTTACCCCTGGAAACAGGCCATCATTTGTGCCCAACTCCCTCTGCCGGGCACCTAACCTCGGCCACCTACAATCCCGAATGGAACAGGATTTCTTCCAGATGCAAGCTGCCACAGCTGGAAGACTAGTTTCCCTTGAAAAGCCAAATGCCTCCTACAAACTGACATCAGGCACCTGGGCAGCTAACTTTACTTACCCCTGGAAACAGGCCATCCTTTGTTCCTAACTCCCTCTGCCGGGCACCTGGCCTCGGCCACCTACAATCCCAAACGGAACAGCATTTCTTCCAGATGCAAGCTGCCACAAGCTGGAAGACTGGCTTCCCATGGAGGGCCAAAGGCCTCCTACAAACTGACATCAGGCACCTGGGCAGCTGACTTTACTTACCCCTGGAAAAAGGCCATCATTTGTGCCCAACTCCCTCTGCCAGGCACGAGGCCTCGGCCACCTACAATCCCGAGCAGAACAGCATTTCTTCCAGATGCAAGCTGCCACAAACAGGAAGACTAGCTTCCCTTGGAGGGCCAAAGGCCTCCTACAAACTGACATCAGGCACCTGGGCAGCTGACTTTACTTACCCCTGGAAACAGGCCATCCTTTGTTCCCAACTCCCTCTGCCGGGCACCTGGCCTTGGCCACCTACAATCCCGAACGGAACAGCATTTCTTCCAGATGCAAGCTGCCACAAGCTGGAAGCCAGGCTTCCCATGGAGGGCCAAAGGCCTGCTACAAACTGACATCAGACACCTGGGCAGCTGACTTTACTAACCCCTGGAAAGAGGCCATCATTTGTGCCCAACTCCCTCTGCCGGGCACCTGGCCTAGGCCACCTACAATCCCGAACGGAACAGGATTTCTTCCAGATGCAAGCTGCCACAAGCTGGAAGCCTGGCTGCTCTTGGAAGGCCAAAGGCCTCCTACAAACTGACATCAGGCACCTGGGCAGCTGACTTTACTTACCCCTGGAAACAGGCCATCCTTTGTGCCCAACTCCCTCTGCCGGGCACCTGGCCTCGGACACCTACAATCCCGAACGGAACAGGATTACTTCCAGATGCAAGCAGCCACAAGCTGGAAGACTGGCATCCCATGGAGGAACAATAGCCACCTGCAAACTGACATCAGGCACCTGGGCAGCTGACTTTACTTACCCCTGGAAACAGGCCATCCTTTGTGCCCAACTCCGTCTGCCGGGCACCTGGCCTCGGCCACCTATAATCCCGAACGGAACAGGATTTCTTCCAGATGCAAGCTGCCACAACCTGGAAGCCTGGCTTCCCATGGAGGGCCAAAGGCCTCCTACAAACTGACATCAGGCACCTGGGCAGCTGACTTTACTTACCCCTGGAAACAGGTTCTCATTTGTGCCCAACTCCCACAGCCGGGCACCAGGCCTCGGTCACCTACGATCCCAAACGGAACAGGATTTCTTCCAGATGCAAGCTGCCACAAACTGGAAGATTAGCTTCCCTTGGAGGGCCAAAGGCCTGCTACAAACTGACATCAGGCACCTGGGCAGCTGACTTTACTTACCCCTGGAAACAGGCCATCCTTTGTGCCCAACTCCCTCTGCCGGGCAACAGGCCTCGGCCACCTACAATCCCGAGCGGAACAGGATTATTTCCAGATGCAAGCAGCCACAAGCTGGAAGCCTGGCTTCCCATGGAGGAACAATAGCCACCTGCACACTGACATCAGGCACCTGGGCAGCTGACTTTACTTACCCCTGGAAACAGGCCATAATTTGTGCCCAACTCCCTCTGCCGGGCACCTGGCCTCGGCCACCTACAATACCGAACGGAACAGGATTTCTTCGCGATGCAAGCTGCCACAAACTGGAAGACTTGCTTCCCTTGGAGGGCCAAAGGCCTCCTACAAACTGACATCAGGCACCTGGGCAGCTGACTTTGCTTACCCCTGAAAACAGGCCATCATTTGTGCCCAAATCCCTCTGCCGGGCACCTGGCCTCGGCCACCTACAATCCCAAACGGAACAGGATTTCTTCCAGATGCAAGCTGCCACAAGCTGGAAGCCAGGCTTCCCATGGAGGGCCAAAGGCCTGCTACAAACTGACATCAGGCACCTGTGCAGCTAACTTTACTTACCCCTGGAAACAGGCCATCCTATGTTCCCAACTCCCCCTGCCGGGCACCTGGCCTCGGCCACCTACAATCCCGAACGGAACAGGATTTCTTCGCGATGCAAGCTGCCACAATCTGGAAGACTTGCTTGCCTTAATGGGCCAAAGGCCTCCTACAAACTGACATCAGGCACCTGGGCAGCTGACTTTACTTACCCCTGGAAACAGGCCATTCTTTGTTCCCAACTCCCTTAGCTGGGCACCAGGCCTCGGCCACCTACGATCCCAAATAGAACAGGATTTCTTCAAGATGCAAGCTGCCACAAGCTGGAAGCCTGGCAGCTCTTGGAGGGCCAAAGGCCTCCTACAAACTGACATCAGGCACCTGGGCAGCTGACTTTACTTACCCCTGGAAACAGGCCATCCTTTGTGCCCAATTTCCTCTGCCGGGCACCTGGCCTCGGCCACCTACAATCCCGAACGGAACAGGATTTCTTCCAGATGCAAGCTGCCACAAGCTGGAAGCCTGGCTTCCCATGGAGGGCCAAAGGCCTCCTACAAACTGACATCAGGCACCTGGGCAGCTGACTTTACTTACCCCTGGAAACAGGCCATCCTTTGTGCCCAACTCCGTCTGCCGGGCACCTGGCCTCGGCCACCTATAATCCCGAACGGAAAAGGATTTCTTCCAGATGCAAGCTGCCACAACCTGGAAGCCTGGCTTCCCATGGAGGGCCAAAGGCCTCCTACAAACTGACATCAGGCACCTGGGCAGCTGACTTTACTTACCCCTGGAAACAGGTTCTCATTTGTGCCCAACTCCCACAGCCGGGCACCAGGCCTCGGTCACCTACGATCCCAAACGGAACAGGATTTCTTCCAGATGCAAGCTGCCACAAACTGGAAGATTAGCTTCCCTTGGAGGACCAAAGGCCTGCTACAAACTGACATCAGGCACCTGGGCAGCTGACTTTACTTACCCCTGGAAACAGGCCATCTTTGTGCCCAACTCCCTTTGCCGGGAACCAGGCCTCGGCCACCTACAATCCCAAACGGAACAGGATTTCTTCCAGATGCAAGCTGCCACAAGCTGGAAGCCTGGCTTCCCTTGGAGGGCCAAAGGCCTCTTACAAACTGAAATCAGGCACCTGGGCAGCTGACTTTACTTACCCCTGGAAACAGGCCATCCTTTGTGCCCAACTCTTTCTGCCGGGCACCTGGCCTCGGACACCTACAATCCCGAACGGAACAGGATTACTTCCAGATGCAAGCAGCCACAAGCTGGAAGCCTGGCATCCCATGGAGAAACAATAGCCACCTGCAAACTGACATCAGGCACCTGGGCAGCTGACTTTACTTACCCCTGGAAACAGGCCATCCTTTGTGCCCAACTCCGTCTGCCGGGCACCTGGCCTCGGCCACGTATAATCCCGAACGGAACAGGATTTCTTCCAGATGCAAGCTGCCACAAGCTGGAAGCCTGGCTTCCCATGGAGGGCCAAAGGCCTCCTACAAACTGACATCAGGCACCTGGGCAGCTGACTTTACTTACCCCTGGAAACAGGCCATCCTTTGTGCCCAACTCCCTCTGCCGGGCACCTAACCTCGGCCACCTACAATCCCGAATGGAACAGGATTTCTTCCAGATGCAAGCTGCCACAGCTGGAAGACTAGTTTCCCTTGAAAAGCCAAATGCCTCCTACAAACTGACATCAGGCACCTGGGCAGCTAACTTTACTTACCCCTGGAAACAGGCCATCCTTTGTTCCTAACTCCCTCTGCCGGGCACCTGGCCTCGGCCACCTACAATCCCAAACGGAACAGCATTTCTTCCAGATGCAAGCTGCCACAAGCTGGAAGCCTGGCTTCCCTTGGAGGGCCAAAGGCCTCCTACAAACTGACATCAGGCACCTTGGCAGCTAACTTTACTTACCCCTGGAAACAGGCCATCCTTTGTTCCTAACTCCCTCTGCCGGGCACCTGGCCTCGGCCACCTACAATCCCAAACGGAACAGCATTTCTTCCAGATGCAAGCTGCCACAAGCTGGAAGACTGGCTTCCCATGGAGGGCCAAAGGCCTCCTACAAACTGACATCAGGCACCTGGGCAGCTGACTTTACTTACCCCTGGAAACAGGCCATCATTTGTGCCCAACTCCCTCTGCCAGGCACGAGGCCTCGGCCACCTACAATCCCGAGCAGAACAGCATTTCTTCCAGATGCAAGCTGCCACAAACAGGAAGACTAGCTTCCCTTGGAGGGCCAAAGGCCTCCTACAAACTGACATCAGGCACCTCGGCAGCTAACTTTACTTACCCCTGGAAACAGGCCATCCTTTGTTCCCAACTCCCTCTGCCGGGCACCTGGCCTTGGCCACCTACAATCCCGAACGGAACAGCATTTCTTCCAGATGCAAGCTGCCACAAGCTGGAAGCCAGGCTTCCCATGGAGGGCCAAAGGCCTGCTACAAACTGACATCAGACACCTGGGCAGCTGACTTTACTAACCCCTGGAAACAGGCCATCATTTGTGCCCAACTCCCTCTGCCGGGCACCTGGCCTAGGCCACCTACAATCCCGAACGGAACAGGATTTCTTCCAGATGCAAGCTGCCACAAGCTGGAAGCCTGGCTGCTCTTGGAAGGCCAAAGGCCTCCTACAAACTGACATCAGGCACCTGGGCAGCTGACTTTACTTACCCCTGGAAACAGGCCATCCTTTGTGCCCAACTCCCTCTGCCGGGCACCTGGCCTCGGACACCTACAATCCCGAACGGAACAGGATTACTTCCAGATGCAAGCAGCCACAAGCTGGAAGACTGGCATCCCATGGAGGAACAATAGCCACCTGCAAACTGACATCAGGCACCTGGGCAGCTGACTTTACTTACCCCTGGAAACAGGCCATCCTTTGTGCCCAACTCCGTCTGCCGGGCACCTGGCCTCGGCCACCTATAATCCCGAACGGAACAGGATTTCTTCCAGATGCAAGCTGCCACAACCTGGAAGCCTGGCTTCCCATGGAGGGCCAAAGGCCTCCTACAAACTGACATCAGGCACCTGGGCAGCTGACTTTACTTACCCCTGGAAACAGGTTCTCATTTGTGCCCAACTCCCACAGCCGGGCACCAGGCCTCGGTCACCTACGATCCCAAACGGAACAGGATTTCTTCCAGATGCAAGCTGCCACAAACTGGAAGATTAGCTTCCCTTGGAGGGCCAAAGGCCTGCTACAAACTGACATCAGGCACCTGGGCAGCTGACTTTACTTATCCCTGGAAACAGGCCATCCTTTGTGCCCAACTCCCTCTGCCGGGCAACAGGCCTCGGCCACCTACAATCCCGAGCGGAACAGGATTATTTCCAGATGCAAGCAGCCACAAGCTGGAAGCCTGGCTTCCCATGGAGGAACAATAGCCACCTGCACACTGACATCAGGCACCTGGGCAGCTGACTTTACTTACCCCTGGAAACAGGCCATAATTTGTGCCCAACTCCCTCTGCCGGGCACCTGGCCTCGGCCACCTACAATACCGAACGGAACAGGATTTCTTCGCGATGCAAGCTGCCACAAACTGGAAGACTTGCTTCCCTTGGAGGGCCAAAGGCCTCCTACAAACTGACATCAGGCACCTGGGCAGCTGACTTTGCTTACCCCTGAAAACAGGCCATCATTTGTGCCCAACTCCCTCTGCCGGGCACCTGGCCTCGGCCACCTACAATCCCAAACGGAACAGGATTTCTTCCAGATGCAAGCTGCCACAAGTTGGAAGCCAGGCTTCCCATGGAGGGCCAAAGGCCTGCTACAAACTGACATCAGGCACCTGTGCAGCTAACTTTACTTACCCCTGGAAACAGGCCATCCTATGTTCCCAACTCCCCCTGCCGGGCACCTGGCCTCGGCCACCTACAATCCCGAACGGAACAGGATTTCTTCGCGATGCAAGCTGCCACAATCTGGAAGACTTGCTTGCCTTAATGGGCCAAAGGCCTCCTACAAACTGACATCAGGCACCTGGGCAGCTGACTTTACTTACCCCTGGAAACAGGCCATTCTTTGTTCCCAACTCCCTTAGCTGGGCACCAGGCCTCGGCCACCTACGATCCCAAATAGAACAGGATTTCTTCAAGATGCAAGCTGCCACAAGCTGGAAGCCTGGCAGCTCTTGGAGGGCCAAAGGCCTCCTACAAACTGACATCAGGCACCTGGGCAGCTGACTTTACTTACCCCTGGAAACAGGCCATCCTTTGTGCCCAATTTCCTCTGCCGGGCACCTGGCCTCGGCCACCTACAATCCCGAACGGAACAGGATTTCTTCCAGATGCAAGCTGCCACAAGCTGGAAGCCTGGCTTCCCATGGAGGGCCAAAGGCCTCCTACAAACTGACATCAGGCACCTGGGCAGCTGACTTTACTTACCCCTGGAAACAGGCCATCCTTTGTGCCCAACTCCGTCTGCCGGGCACCTGGCCTCGGCCACCTATAATCCCGAACGGAAAAGGATTTCTTCCAGATGCAAGCTGCCACAACCTGGAAGCCTGGCTTCCCATGGAGGGCCAAAGGCCTCCTACAAACTGACATCAGGCACCTGGGCAGCTGACTTTACTTACCCCTGGAAACAGGTTCTCATTTGTGCCCAACTCCCACAGCCGGGCACCAGGCCTCGGTCACCTACGATCCCAAACGGAACAGGATTTCTTCCAGATGCAAGCTGCCACAAACTGGAAGATTAGCTTCCCTTGGAGGACCAAAGGCCTGCTACAAACTGACATCAGGCACCTGGGCAGCTGACTTTACTTACCCCTGGAAACAGGCCATCTTTGTGCCCAACTCCCTTTGCCGGGAACCAGGCCTCGGCCACCTACAATCCCAAACGGAACAGGATTTCTTCCAGATGCAAGCTGCCACAAGCTGGAAGCCTGGCTTCCCTTGGAGGGCCAAAGGCCTCTTACAAACTGAAATCAGGCACCTGGGCAGCTGACTTTACTTACCCCTGGAAACAGGCCATCCTTTGTGCCCAACTCTTTCTGCCGGGCACCTGGCCTCGGACACCTACAATCCCGAACGGAACAGGATTACTTCCAGATGCAAGCAGCCACAAGCTGGAAGCCTGGCATCCCATGGAGAAACAATAGCCACCTGCAAACTGACATCAGGCACCTGGGCAGCTGACTTTACTTACCCCTGGAAACAGGCCATCCTTTGTGCCCAACTCCGTCTGCCGGGCACCTGGCCTCGGCCACGTATAATCCCGAACGGAACAGGATTTCTTCCAGATGCAAGCTGCCACAAGCTGGAAGCCTGGCTTCCCATGGAGGGCCAAAGGCCTCCTACAAACTGACATCAGGCACCTGGGCAGCTGACTTTACTTACCCCTGGAAACAGGCCATCCTTTGTGCCCAACTCCCTCTGCCGGGCACCTAACCTCGGCCACCTACAATCCCGAATGGAACAGGATTTCTTCCAGATGCAAGCTGCCACAGCTGGAAGACTAGTTTCCCTTGAAAAGCCAAATGCCTCCTACAAACTGACATCAGGCACCTGGGCAGCTAACTTTACTTACCCCTGGAAACAGGCCATCCTTTGTTCCTAACTCCCTCTGCCGGGCACCTGGCCTCGGCCACCTACAATCCCAAACGGAACAGCATTTCTTCCAGATGCAAGCTGCCACAAGCTGGAAGCCTGGCTTCCCTTGGAGGGCCAAAGGCCTCCTACAAACTGACATCAGGCACCTTGGCAGCTAACTTTACTTACCCCTGGAAACAGGCCATCCTTTGTTCCTAACTCCCTCTGCCGGGCACCTGGCCTCGGCCACCTACAATCCCAAACGGAACAGCATTTCTTCCAGATGCAAGCTGCCACAAGCTGGAAGACTGGCTTCCCATGGAGGGCCAAAGGCCTCCTACAAACTGACATCAGGCACCTGGGCAGCTGACTTTACTTACCCCTGGAAACAGGCCATCATTTGTGCCCAACTCCCTCTGCCAGGCACGAGGCCTCGGCCACCTACAATCCCGAGCAGAACAGCATTTCTTCCAGATGCAAGCTGCCACAAACAGGAAGACTAGCTTCCCTTGGAGGGCCAAAGGCCTCCTACAAACTGACATCAGGCACCTCGGCAGCTAACTTTACTTACCCCTGGAAACAGGCCATCCTTTGTTCCCAACTCCCTCTGCCGGGCACCTGGCCTTGGCCACCTACAATCCCGAACGGAACAGCATTTCTTCCAGATGCAAGCTGCCACAAGCTGGAAGCCAGGCTTCCCATGGAGGGCCAAAGGCCTGCTACAAACTGACATCAGACACCTGGGCAGCTGACTTTACTAACCCCTGGAAAGAGGCCATCATTTGTGCCCAACTCCCTCTGCCGGGCACCTGGCCTAGGCCACCTACAATCCCGAACGGAACAGGATTTCTTCCAGATGCAAGCTGCCACAAGCTGGAAGCCTGGCTGCTCTTGGAAGGCCAAAGGCCTCCTACAAACTGACATCAGGCACCTGGGCAGCTGACTTTACTTACCCCTGGAAACAGGCCATCCTTTGTGCCCAACTCCCTCTGCCGGGCACCTGGCCTCGGACACCTACAATCCCGAACGGAACAGGATTACTTCCAGATGCAAGCAGCCACAAGCTGGAAGACTGGCATCCCATGGAGGAACAATAGCCACCTGCAAACTGACATCAGGCACCTGGGCAGCTGACTTTACTTACCCCTGGAAACAGGCCATCCTTTGTGCCCAACTCCGTCTGCCGGGCACCTGGCCTCGGCCACCTATAATCCCGAACGGAACAGGATTTCTTCCAGATGCAAGCTGCCACAACCTGGAAGCCTGGCTTCCCATGGAGGGCCAAAGGCCTCCTACAAACTGACATCAGGCACCTGGGCAGCTGACTTTACTTACCCCTGGAAACAGGTTCTCATTTGTGCCCAACTCCCACAGCCGGGCACCAGGCCTCGGTCACCTACGATCCCAAACGGAACAGGATTTCTTCCAGATGCAAGCTGCCACAAACTGGAAGATTAGCTTCCCTTGGAGGGCCAAAGGCCTGCTACAAACTGACATCAGGCACCTGGGCAGCTGACTTTACTTATCCCTGGAAACAGGCCATCCTTTGTGCCCAACTCCCTCTGCCGGGCAACAGGCCTCGGCCACCTACAATCCCGAGCGGAACAGGATTATTTCCAGATGCAAGCAGCCACAAGCTGGAAGCCTGGCTTCCCATGGAGGAACAATAGCCACCTGCACACTGACATCAGGCACCTGGGCAGCTGACTTTACTTACCCCTGGAAACAGGCCATAATTTGTGCCCAACTCCCTCTGCCGGGCACCTGGCCTCGGCCACCTACAATACCGAACGGAACAGGATTTCTTCGCGATGCAAGCTGCCACAAACTGGAAGACTTGCTTCCCTTGGAGGGCCAAAGGCCTCCTACAAACTGACATCAGGCACCTGGGCAGCTGACTTTGCTTACCCCTGAAAACAGGCCATCATTTGTGCCCAACTCCCTCTGCCGGGCACCTGGCCTCGGCCACCTACAATCCCAAACAGAACAGGATTTCTTCCAGATGCAAGCTGCCACAAGCTGGAAGCCAGGCTTCCCATGGAGGGCCAAAGGCCTGCTACAAACTGACATCAGGCACCTGTGCAGCTAACTTTACTTACCCCTGGAAACAGGCCATCCTATGTTCCCAACTCCCCCTGCCGGGCACCTGGCCTCGGCCACCTACAATCCCGAACGGAACAGGATTTCTTCGCGATGCAAGCTGCCACAATCTGGAAGACTTGCTTGCCTTAATGGGCCAAAGGCCTCCTACAAACTGACATCAGGCACCTGGGCAGCTGACTTTACTTACCCCTGGAAACAGGCCATTCTTTGTTCCCAACTCCCTTAGCTGGGCACCAGGCCTCGGCCACCTACGATCCCAAACGGAACAGGATTTCTTCAAGATGCAAGCTGCCAAAAGCTGGAAGCCTGGCAGCTCTTGGAGGGCCAAAGGCCTCCTACAAACTGACATCAGGCACCTGGGCAGCTGACTTTACTTACCCCTGGAAACAGGCCATCCTTTGTGCCCAATTTCCTCTGCCGGGCACCTGGCCTCGGCCACCTACAATCCCGAACGGAACAGGATTTCTTCCAGATGCAAGCTGCCACAAGCTGGAAGCCTGGCTTCCCATGGAGGGCCAAAGGCCTCCTACAAACTGACATCAGGCACCTGGGCAGCTGACTTTACTTACCCCTGGAAACAGGCCATCATTTGTTCCCAACTGCTGCAGCAGGGCACCAGGCCTCGGCCACCTACAATCCCAAACGGAACAGGATTTCTTCAAGATGCAAGCTGCCACAAGCTGGAAGCCTGGCTTCCCATGGAGGGCCAAAGGCCTCCTAAAAACTGACATCAGGCACCTGGGCAGCTGACTTTACTTACCCCTGGAAACAGGCCATCCTTTGTGCCCAACTCCCTCTGCCGGGCACCTGGCCTCGGACACCTACAATCCCGAACGGAACAGGATTACTTCCAGATGCAAGCAGCCACAAGCTGGAAGACTGGCATCCCATGGAGGAACAATAGCCACCTGCAAACTGACATCAGGCACCTGGGCAGCTGACTTTACTTACCCCTGGAAACAGGCCATCCTTTGTGCCCAACTCCGTCTGCCGGGCACCTGGCCTCGGCCACCTATAATCCCGAACGTAACAGGATTTCTTCCAGATGCAAGCTGCCACAACCTGGAAGCCTGGCTTCCCATGGAGGGCCAAAGGCCTCCTACAAACTGACATCAGGCACCTGGGCAGCTGACTTTACTTACCCCTGGAAACAGGTTCTCATTTGTGCCCAACTCCCACAGCCGGGCACCAGGCCTCGGTCACCTACGATCCCAAACGGAACAGGATTTCTTCCAGATGCAAGCTGCCACAAACTGGAAGATTAGCTTCCCTTGGAAGGCCAAAGGCCTGCTACAAACTGACATCAGGCACCTGGGCAGCTGACTTTACTTACCCCTGGAAACAGGCCATCCTTTGTGCCCAACTCCCTCTGCCGGGCAACAGGCCTCGGCCACCTACAATCCCGAGCGGAACAGGATTATTTCCAGATGCAAGCAGCCACAAGCTGGAAGCCTGGCTTCCCATGGAGGAACAATAGCCACCTGCACACTGACATAAGGCACCTGGGCAGCTGACTTTACTTACCCCTGGAAACAGGCCATAATTTGTGCCCAACTCCCTCTGCCGGGCACCTGGCCTCGGCCACCTACAATACCGAACGGAACAGGATTTCTTCGCGATGCAAGCTGCCACAAACTGGAAGACTTGCTTCCCTTGGAGGGCCAAAGGCCTCCTACAAACTGACATCAGGCACCTGGGCAGCTGACTTTGCTTACCCCTAAAAACAGGCCATCATTTGTGCCCAACTCCCTCTGCCGGGCACCTGGCCTCGGCCACCGACAATCCCAAACGGAACAGGATTTCTTCCAGATGCAAGCTGCCACAAGCTGGAAGCCTGGCTTCCCATGGAGGGCCAAAGGCCTGCTACAAACTGACATCAGGCACCTGTGCAGCTAACTTTACTTACCCCTGGAAACAGGCCATCCTATGTTCCCAACTCCCCCTGCCGGGCACCTGGCCTCGGCCACCTACAATCCCGAACGGAACAGGATTTCTTCGCGATGCAAGCTGCCACAATCTGGAAGACTTGCTTGCCTTAATGGGCCAAAGGCCTCCTACAAACTGACATCAGGCACCTGGGCAGCTGACTTTACTTACCCCTGGAAACAGGCCATTCTTTGTTCCCAACTCCCTTAGCCGGGCACCAGGCCTCGGCCACCTACGATCCCAAACGGAACAGGATTTCTTCAAGATGCAAGCTGCCACAAGCTGGAAGCCTGGCAGCTCTTGGAGGGCCAAAGGCCTCCTACAAACTGACATCAGGCACCTGGGCAGCTGACTTTACTTACCCCTGGAAACAGGCCATCCTTTGTGCCCAATTTCCTCTGCCGGGCACCTGGCCTCGGCCACCTACAATCCCGAACGGAACAGGATTTCTTCCAGATGCAAGCTGCCACAAGCTGGAAGCCTGGCTTCCCATGGAGGGCCAAAGGCCTCCTACAAACTGACATCAGGCACCTGGGCAGCTGACTTTACTTACCCCTGGAAACAGTCCATCATTTGTGCCCAACTCCCTCTGCCAGGCACCAGGCCTCGGCCACCTACACTCCCAAATGGAACAGGATTTCTTCCAGATGCAAGCTGCCACAAACTGGAAGACTTGCTTCCCTTGGAGGGCCAAAGGCCTCCTACAAACTGACATCAGGCACCTGGGCAGCTGACTTTACTTACCCCTGGAAACAGGCCATCTTTATGCCCAACTCCCTCTGCCGGGCACCAGGCCTTGGCCACCTACAATCCCGAATGGAACAGGATTTCTTCCAGATGCAAGCAGCCACAAACTGGAAGACTGGCTTCCCTTGGAGGGCCAAAGGCCTCCTACAAACTGACATCAGGCACCTGGGCAGCTGACTTTACTTACCCCTGGAAACAGGCCATCCTTTGTGCCCACCTCTTTCTGCCAGGCACCTGGCCTCGGACACCTACAATCCCGAACGGAACAGGATTACTTCCAGATGCAAGCAGCCACAAGCTGGAAGCCTGCCATCCCATGGAGAAACAATAGCCACCTGCAAACTGACATCAGGCACCTGGGCAGCTGACTTTACTTACCCCTGGAAACAGGCCATCCTTTGTGCCCAACTCCGTCTGCCGGGCACCTGGCCTCGGCCACCTATAATCCCGAACGGAACAGGATTTCTTCCAGATGCAAGCTGCCACAAGCTGGAAGACTTGCTTCCCTTGGAGGGCCAAAGGCCTCCTACAAACTGACATCAGGCACCTGGGCAGCTGACTTTGCTTACCCCTAAAAACAGGCCATCATTTGTGCCCAACTCCCTCTGCCGGGCACCTGGCCTCGGCCACCTACAATCCCAAACGGAACAGGATTTCTTCCAGATGCAAGCTGCCACAAGCTGGAAGCCAGGCTTCCCATGGAGGGCCAAAGGCCTGCTACAAACTGACATCAGGCACCTGTGCAGCTAACTTTACTTACCCCTGGAAACAGGCCATCCTATGTTCCCAACTCCCCCTGCCGGGCACCTGGCCTCGGCCACCTACAATCCCGAACGGAACAGGATTTCTTCGCGATGCAAGCTGCCACAATCTGGAAGACTTGCTTGCCTTAATGGGCCAAAGGCCTCCTACAAACTGACATCAGGCACCTGGGCAGCTGACTTTACTTACCCCTGGAAACAGGCCATCATTTGTGCCCAACTCCCTCTGCCAGGCACCTGGCCTCGGCCACCTACACTCCCAAATGGAACAGGATTTCTTCCAGATGCAAGCTGCCACAAACTGGAAGACTTGCTTCCCTTGGAGGGCCAAAGGCCTCCTACAAACTGACATCAGGCACCTGGGCAGCTGACTTTACTTAGCCCTGGAAACAGGCCATCTTTATGCCCAACTCCCTCTGCCGGGCACCAGGCCTTGGCCACCTACAATCCCGAATGGAACAGGATTTCTTCCAGATGCAAGCAGCCACAAACTGGAAGACTGGCTTCCCTTGGAAAGCCAAAGGCCTCCTACAAACTGACATCAGGCACCTGGGCAGCTGACTTTACTTACCCCTGGAAACAGGCCATCCTTTGTGCCCAACTCTTTCTGCCGGGCACCTGGCCTCGGACACCTACAATCCCGAACGGAACAGGATTACTTCCAGATGCAAGCAGCCACAAGCTGGAAGCCTGCCATCCCATGGAGAAACAATAGCCACCTGCAAACTGACATCAGGCACCTGGGCAACTGACTTTACTTACCCCTGGAAACAGGCCATCCTTTGTGCCCAACTCCGTCTGCCGGGCACCTGGCCTCGGCCACCTATAATCCCGAACGGAACAGGATTTCTTCCAGATGCAAGCTGCCACAAGCTGGAAGCCTGGCTTCCCATGGAGGGCCAAAGGCCTCCTACAAACAGACATCAGGCACCTGGGCAGCTGACTTTACTTACCCCTGGAAACAGGCCATCTTTTGTTCCCAACTCCCTCTGCCGGGCACCTGGCCTCGGCCACCTACAATCCCGAATGGAACAGGATTTCTTCCAGATGCAAGCTGCCACAAGCTGGAAGACTTGCTTGCCTTGGAGGGCCAAAGGCCTCCTACAAACTGACATCAGGCACCTGGGCAGCTGACTTTACTTACCCCTGGAAACAGGCCATCCTTTGTTCCCATCTCCCTCAGCCGGGCACCAGGCCTCGGCCACCTACGATCCCAAACGGAACAGGATTTCTTCCAGATGCAAGCTACCACAAGCTGGAAGCCTGGCTGCTCTTGGAGGGCCAAAGGCCTCCTACAAACTGACATCAGGTACCTGGGCAGCTGACTTTACTTACCCCTGGAAACAGGCCATCATTTGTGCCCAACTCCCTCTGCCGGGCACCTGGCCTCGGCCACCTACAATCCCGAATGGAACAGGATTTCTTCCAGATGCAAGCTGCCACAGCTGGAAGACTAGTTTCCCTTGAAAAGCCAAATGCCTCCTACAAACTGACATCAGGCACCTGGGCAGCTGACTTTACTTACCCCTGGAAACAGGCCATCATTTGTGCCCAACTCCCTCTGCCGGGCACCAGGCCTCGGCCACCGACAATCCCAAACGGAACAGGATTTATTCCAGATGCAAGCTGCCACAAGCTGGAAGCCTGGCTTCCCTTGGAGGGCCAAAGCCTGCTACAAACTGACATCAGGCACCTTGGCAGCTAACTTTACTTACCCCTGGAAACAGGCCATCCTTTGTTCCTAACTCCCTCTGCCGGGCACCTGGCCTCGGCCACCTACAATCCCGAACGGAACAGGATTTCTTCCAGATGCAAGCTGCCACAAGCTGGAAGCCTGGCTTCCCATGGAGGGCCAAAGGCCTGCTACAAACTGACATCAGGCACCTGGGCAGCTGACTTTACTTACCCCTGGAAACAGGCCATCATTTGTGCCCAACTCCCTCTGCCGGGCACCTGGCCTCGACCACCTACAATCATGAGCAGAACAGCATTTCTTCAAGATGTAAGCTGCCACAAACTTAAAGACTTGCTTCCCTTGGAGGGCCAAAGGCCTCCTACAAACTGACATCAGGCACCTGGGCAGCTGACTTTACTTACCCCTGGAAACAGGCCATCCTTTGTGCCCAATTTCCTCTGCTGGGCACCTGGCCTCGGCCACCTACAATCCCGAATGGAACAGGATTTCTTCCAGATGCAAGCTGCCACAAGCTGGAAGCCTGGCTTCCCATGGAGGGCCAAAGGCCTCCTACAAACTGACATCAGGCACCTGGGCAGCTGACTTTACTTACCCCTGGAAACAGTCCATCATTTGTGCCCAACTCCCTCTGCCAGGCACCAGGCCTCGGCCACCTACACTCCCAAATGGAACAGGATTTCTTCCAGATGCAAGCTGCCACAAACTGGAAGACTAGTTTCCCTTGAAAAGCCAATGGCCTACTACAAACTGACAT
Source organism: Chamaea fasciata (assembly GCF_029207755.1). NCBI lineage: Eukaryota > Metazoa > Chordata > Aves > Passeriformes > Sylviidae > Chamaea > Chamaea fasciata. Next base: position 410 of record NW_027095219.1, on the reverse strand, counting down.
CAGGCACCTGGGCAGCTGACTTTACTTACCCCTGGAAACAGGCCATCTTTATGCCCAACTCCCTCTGCCGGGCACCAGGCCTTGGCCACCTACAATCCCGAATGGAACAGGATTTCTTCCAGATGCAAGCTGTCACAAACTGGAAGACTGGCTTCCCTTGGAGGGCCAAAGGCCTCCTACAAACTGACATCAGGCACCTGGGCAGCTGACTTTACTTACCCCTGGAAACAGGCCATCCTTTGTGCCCAACTCTTTCTGCCGGGCACCTGGCCTCGGACACCTACAATCCCGAACGGAACAGGATTACTTCCAGATGCAAGCAGCCACAAGCTGGAAGCCTGCCATCCCATGGAGAAACAATAGCCACCTGCAAACTGACATCAGGCACCTGGGCAGCTGACTTTACTTAC